>NC_090326.1:17545752-17775752 GCF_035084215.1 Heptranchias perlo
TTCTCCTCTCTCGCGCTGTCTCTCTCCTCTCTCGCGCTGTCTCTCTCTCTCTCGCGCTGTCTCTCTCTCTCTCCGCGCTGTCTCTCTCTCTCTCGCGCTGTCTCTCTCTCTCCTCGCGCTGTCTCTCTCTCTCTCGCGCTGTCTCTCTCTCTCTCGCGCTGTCCTCTCTCTCTCTCTCGCGCTGTCTCTCTCTCTCTCTCGCGCTGTCTCTCTCTCTCTCTCGCGCTGTCTCTCTCTCTCTCGCGCTGTCTCTCTCTCTCTCGCGCTGTCTCTCTCTCTCTCTCGCGCTGTCTCTCTCTCTCTCTCGCGCTGTCTCTCTCTCTCTCTCGCGCGCTGTCTCTCTCTCTCTCTCGCGCTGTCTCTCTCTCTCTCTCTCTCTCTCGCGCTGTCTCTCTCTCTCGCGCTGTCTCTCTCTCTCTCTCGCGCTGTCTCTCTCTCTCTCTCGCGCTGTCTCTCTCTCTCTCTCGCGCTGTCCTCTCTCTCTCTCTCGCGCTGTCTCTCTCTCTCTCTCGCGCTGTCTCTCTCTCTCTCTCGCGCTGTCTCTCTCTCTCTCTCGTGCTGTCTCTCTCTCTCTCTCGCGCTGTCTCTCTCTCTCTCTCTCTCGCGCTGTCTCTCTCTCTCTCTCGCGCGCTGTCTCTCTCTCTCTCTCGCGCGCGCTGTCTCTCTCTCTCTCTCGCGCGCTGTCTCTCTCTCTCTCTCGCGCGCTGTCTCTCTCTCTCTCTCGCGCGCTGTCTCTCTCTCTCTCTCGCGCGCTGTCTCTCTCTCTCTCGCGCGCTGTCTCTCTCTCGCGCGCTGTCTCTCTCTCTCGCGCGCTGTCTCTCTCTCGCGCTGTCTCTCTCTCTCTCTCAGCGCTGTCTCTCTCTCTTTCTCGCGCTGTCTCTCTCTCTCTCGCGCTGTCCTCTCTCTCTCTCGCGCTGTCTCTCTCTCTCTCTCTCACGCTGTCTCTCTCTCTCTCGCGCTGTCTCTCTCTCTCTCTCGCGCTGTCTCTCTCTCTCTCTCGGCGCTGTCTCTCTCTCTCTCTCGTGCTGTCTCTCTCTCTCTCTCGCGCTGTCTCTCTCTCTCTCTCTCTCGCGCTGTCTCTCTCTCTCTCGCGCGCTGTCTCTCTCTCTCTCTCGCGCGCTGTCTCTCTCTCTCTCTCTCGCGCGCTGTCTCTCTCTCTCGCGCGCTGTCTCTCTCTCTCTCTCTCGCGCGCTGTCTCTCTCTCTCTCTCCTCGCGCGCTGTCTCTCTCTCTCTCTCTCAGCGCGCTGTCTCTCTCTCTCTCTCTCGCGCGCTGTCTCTCTCTCTCTCGCGCGCTGTCTCTCTCTCTCTCTCGCGCGCTGTCTCTCTCTCTCTCGCGCGCTGTCTCTCTCTCTCTCGCGCGCTGTCTCTCTCTCTCTCTCAGCGCGCTGTCTCTCTCTCTCTCTCGCGCGCTGTCTCTCTCTCTCTCTCGCGCGCTCTCTCTCTCTCTCTTGCGCGCTGTCTCTCTCTCTCTCTCTTGCGCGCTGTCTCTCTCTCTCTCTCTTGCGCGCTGTCTCTCTCTCTCTCTCTCGCGCGCTGTCTCTCTCTCTCTCTCGCCGCGCTGTCTCTCTCTCTCTCTCGCGCGCTGTCTCTCTCTCTCTCTCGCGCGCTGTCTCTCTCTCTCTCTCGCGCGCTGTCTCTCTCTCTCTCTCGCGCGCTGTCTCTCTCTCTCGCGCGCTGTCTCTCTCTCTCTCTCTCGCGCGCTGTCTCTCTCTCTCTCTCGCGCGCTGTCTCTCTCTCTCGCGCGCTGTCTCTCTCTCTCGGCGCGCTGTCTCTCTCTCTCTCTCGCGCGCTGTCTCTCTCTCTCTCGCGCGCTGTCTCTCTCTCTCCCTCGCGCGCTGTCTCTCTCTCTCTCTCTCGCGCGCTGTCTCTCTCTCTCTCTCGCGCGCCGTCTCTCTCTCTCTCTCGCGCGCTGTCTCTCTCTCTCTCTCGCGCGCTGTCTCTCTCGCGCGCTGTCTCTCTCTCTCTCTCTCTCACGCTGTCTCTCTCTCTCTCGCGCTGTCTCTCTCTCTCTCTCTCGCGCTGTCTCTCTCTCTCTCTCTCTCGCGCGTGCTGTCTCTCTCTCTCTCGCGCGCGCTGTCTCTCTCTCTCTCTCTCTCGCGCGCGCTGTCTCTCTCTCACTGTGCAGATCAATGTAATCTAAACAAGTGGAATAGTTTGATCTCCATAGCAAAGTTTGGAGATCTTGTGATCGGTTCTAACTTTGGCCAGACACCAACAACGGTTGGTCGCCTACTTTGATGCAATTAACTCTGCTGCATTGACTTCTTACTGGTGCGCAGTTCCGCAGATGCCAACTGCCCTCTGGTGCCTCAGCCAAGTGGGCCTTCCGCATGTGTGAACCCAGGCAGTGGGTGTCAGCAGGTAACTTCCGGGAGAGCAATCTTCACCTAGCCTAGTGCTGTGCGCACATGTACGTGGCAGGCCAGCAAGTGGTACTGGGAATGGGAACCCTTGGTGCCTCTGAGTGTTGCAGGCCTTTTTTGATAGGTGTCAGCCTTGGCTGAGTGGTCGCATGGTAGCACTCTCGCCTCAGAGTCAGAGGGCTCAAGTCCCACTCCAGAGACTTGAGCCCATAATCCAGGCTGATACTCCAGTGCAGTACTGAGGGAGTGCTGCGTTGTTGGAGGTGCCGTCTTTCAGATGAGTCGTTAAACCGAGGCCCCGTCTGCCCTCTCAGGTGAACGTAAAAGATCCCATGGCACTATTTCGAAGAAGAGCGGGGGAGTTCTCCCCGGTGTCCTGGCCAATATTTTATCCCTCAACCAACATCACTTAAACAGATTATTGTCACATTGCTGATGGTGGGACCTTGCTGTGTGCAAATTGGCTGCCGTGTTTCCTACAGTGACATACTTCAAAAAGTAATTAATTGGCTGTAAAGTGCTTTAGGACATCCTGAAGTCATGAAAAGTGCTATATAAGTGCAAGTCTTTCTTTTATTGCAGGATCAACAACAACTACTTCCATTTATATAGTGCCTTTAACATAGTAAAACATCCCAAGGTGCTTCACAGGAGCGTTATCAGACACAAATTTACACCGAGCCAAAGAAGGAGAGATTAGGACAGGTGACTAAAAGCTTGTCAAAGAGGTAGGTTTTAAGGAACATCTTAAAGGAGGAGAGAGATGTGGAGAGGCGGAGAGGTTTAGGGTGGGAATTCCAGAGTTTAGGGCCTAGGCAGCTGAAGGCATGGCCGCCAATGGAGGGGCGAAGGATGTGGGAGATACGCAAGAAACCAGAATTGGAGGGTTGTAGGGCTGGAGGAGGTTACAGCAATAGAGAGGGGCGAGGCCATGGAGGGATTTCAACTTGAGGATAAGAATTCTAAAATCGAGGCGTTCCCGGACCGGGAGCCAATGTAGGTCAGCGAGCACAGGGGTGATGGGTGAACGGGACTTGGTACGAGTTGGGATACGGGCAGCAGAGTTTTGGATGAGCTCAAGTTTACAGAGGGTGGGAGATGGGAGGCCGACCAGAAGAGCACTGGAATAGTCAAGTCTGAAGGTAACAAAAGCATGGATGAGGGTTTCAGCAGCAGACGGGCTGAGGCAGGGACGGAGACGGGCGACATTGCAAATGTACGTAATGGGAATGGTAAATGTAAATCTGTAAATTTACTTTAAATTAAATTGTGAGATGGATAAGGGGACATAGATTCAAACTAGTAAAAGATAAATTTGGGACAGATATCAGGAAACACTTCTTCGCACAGAGAACGATCAAGATATGAAGTAAAGTCCCGGATAGAGTAGTGAGGACGAAAACCCTGGAATCATTCGAGGAACAATTGAATGCTGAAATTAGGGGACTTTTAGGGTCAGTCTGCATGGATGAATTAAGATGGGCTCAATGGCCTTCCTCTGCTGTGATTATCTCACGGAAGTGAGAGTTTAGGGGAGGATGTGTGATGTGATGCTGTCGATTTACTGCAATCTGAATCGTTAAATTAGCAGCAATGAATTGTTTTTAAATGTCCTATATAAACTCAGCATATTTTTTTTAAAAATTATTCTGGTGTTGACATCTAGTTGAATAGCTTCAGTCAAAAAGCCAGGCTGCAGGCTGCAAACCAGCGAGCAGAGAACGTACGGCTGAAGCTGGTAACTTGAGGAGCAGAAGCTGACGACCCCAGCTTCAGTCGGTTGCAGTTTCTCGATTCCTGGGTGTATAAAATCATTTTAAAATCGACTGCCTGGAACGTGCAGCCAAGTAAAAGCACAAAGGTAACTTCCCGAACAATAATTTCTGGTGGAGAATTATCTACTCAGGATGTCGAGAGTTGCCAAGCATGTACAAGGCTTTCTTGTGAAGAGTGTTTCTGTTGGTGAAGTTGGGGAGGGTGGCGGTTGGGAATTTTGTTGGCTTTTGAGACTGTGCTGTGGCTGAGAGGGATGTGGGACCTATCATCTCTGAATGAAAAACATATGGCTACCATCCAGAACAGCAGTGCCTTTCATCATTGCAGCAGTAAACATCTGCTACGGGTTTGTGCTTTTTACAAATCCCACCAGAGGGTCGGCGGGGGGTGGGGATTGCAGGGGGGGTGGTGGTGGTGGGCGGGCGGAGGGGTGGGTGGAAGGAAGCAAGAGGGGAGGCCAGACAGCAGCACCGCATAACTGAGGCTGTGTTTTTTCGTTCGCAAAAGGCAGTCCATTAGATGAAGTGACTCCCCTCTCCCCCTCCGCACCGTTGCTTGGCAATGATTCCTAGCCGATTCCTCGCCCTCCGGTGCCTCACCCATTTGACCGTTCATGAAACTAGACAGTGAACGCTGGCGGGCTATTCGACTGTGGAGGGCATCGCTGCCAAACCCAATCATGTCTTCACCCGAAATCAGCACGCAACATATTCCAGCAGGAGTTACTGCACAATGGTAGAGATCCTTTTCCCCTTCCTAGTCTGGGGACAGGGGTTCTGCAGTTCCCCAACTGCGGTTCCCAAATGTTTGCCTGTCTGAGCTCAGCGAACTCAGCATAGGCTGAGCATTGAACATACAATGTTCTTCTCGGTAGAGCTTAGCAGTAGAAGAGTGATGGTTTAGCTATTTTCCTGCGGCGTTCTTTGGACCTGTGTGGGTTCAGTCAGTGCTGCTCACCCATCACCCCTGTGCTCCCTGACCTACATTGGCTCCCGGTCCAGCAACACCTCGATTTTAAAATTCTCATCCTCACGGTCAAATCCCACCATGGCCTCGCCCCTCCCCTATCTCTGTAGCCTCCTCCAGCTCTACAACCCTCCCAGAACTCTGCATTGCTCCATCTCTGGCCTCTTGCGCATCCCCCACTTCCTTCGCCCCACCATTGCCGGCCGTGCCATCAGCCGTCTAGGCCCTAAGCTCCTTTAAACCTACCTCTTTGACCAAGCGTTTGCTCGCCTGTCCTAATGTCGTCTCCTTTGGCTCGGTGTCGGTTTTTGTCTGATTACGATCCTGTGAAGCGCCTAGGGACGTTTTACTACATTAAAGAGACGATAAAAACGCAAGCTGTAGTGACGCTCACTCCACGCGTCACCTGGAATGTTAACCATGGACTCCGCTTACTGTCCGAGCTGGAATTAACTGGAATTTACTATTTGCAAATTAGACACAGGTCGAGATAAGAAGCAGCTGCACTTTTGAATGATGCCCTGAAAGATTGTAGTAATGACGAGCCGCCAAATCGCAGTCCCTTAATCTACACGACATGGTTTTATCGTGCCCCTAATGGGATGTCCCTGACTCTCTTTGGCACTGATGGCCCCTTTAATACCTTGAACAAGTGGCAACTCTTCATGTGCCAGCCTCGGTGGTGAATGTC
The DNA here is from genome assembly GCF_035084215.1 of Heptranchias perlo. Lineage (NCBI taxonomy): Eukaryota > Metazoa > Chordata > Chondrichthyes > Hexanchiformes > Hexanchidae > Heptranchias > Heptranchias perlo. The sequence continues at coordinate 17,551,550 of NC_090326.1, forward strand.
ACTGGATGCATCACAGCCAAACTCAATCCCGTCCTATCCAACATCTCTCCCACCCACTCTCTAGCAGGAGTTAGTTTCTAGCCATAAGCAGCAGCTGGAGGAGGAGTATTTTTATATCAGCCCCCCACCCCCCCCCCCGCTTTAAGTTTAGGGGTGCTGGGAGGGGGGGGTTGGAGTGTGCTACGGATAGGGTGGGGGTGCCGATCGCGATACTTGTGGAGTTGGGGGAACACACTTGCTCCTCCTGACTCCATAGGAAGAGTTTTTAATTTGAATAAAGTAATTAATTTCACAACTTACTTTTCATTGGCGATTGTGGCAGTCCTGTGTGGGGCAGGCCCGACTCTCGTCTCGCTCATCGCTAACTAATTTTGTAAAGGGGTCCTTCAATGGGCGTTAGGCCCCTATTTAACATATTCATGGGACCTAATGCCTGATTTAGGCATCTGCGTAGGATACCTTTAATAAAAATGGGGCTCCACGAATTTAGCAGTGGGAACAATGTCTGCACAGATTGGGCACAAGCCCATCCCACTGCTAAATTGGCATGTTTTACGCCAGAAAAACAGCTACCCTCCTCTCTTCTGGCATTGTGGAGCGAGCTCTGGATCAGTGTGTTCCTGGTGGAATCTGAACTGAACGTTGGTGAGCAGGTGATTGGTGAGGGGTTGCCACTTGATGGGACTATTGATGACTCCTTCCATTGCTGATGGTGATTGGGAAGAGCCTGATAGGGCAGTAATTGGCTGGGTTAGGTTGTGCCATTTTTTTTTACTGTGGAAAGGGTAATTTTAAATGTTGTTGGATAGATGCCACTGCTGTGATTGATGTATGAAAGAACTTGGCTATAAAAATGTCCCGTTCACCATCGCCCCTGTGCTTGCTGACCAACATTGACTCAACACCTCAAATTTAAAATTCTTATCCCTGTGTTCAAATCCCTCCATGGCCTCGCCCCTCCCTATCTCTGTAACCTCCTCCAGCCCTACAACCCTCCGAGAACGCTGCGTTCCTCCAATTCTGGCCTGTTGTGCAACCCCAATTTCCTTCGCTGCATCATTGGAGGCCATTCCTTCAGCTGCCTAGGCCCTAAGCCATGGAATTCCCTCCCTAAACCTCTCCGCCTCTCTACCTCTCTCTCTCCTCCTTTAAGACGCTCCTTAAAATCCACCTCTCTAACCAAAGCTTTTGGTCCTGATATCTCCTTATGTGGCTCGGTGTCAAATTTTGTTTGATGAACACTGCTGTGAAGAGCCTTGGGATGTTTTACCATGTTAAAGGTGCTGTATAACTGCAAGCTGTAGGACCCCTGGATGTTAGCTCTTTTTAAAAAAAAAACGCATTTCCCATTCTGCCGAGTTTTTGTAAATACTCATATTACTCAGGGATGTTGCAAACAATATTTGGATGTTTTTGTTTCCACGGAGATATTCTATGTTCTGCTGCCAAAAAAAGAGGAAAACCACACAACAGCAAAAATAACAATTTTTTTAAACTCTGGCAGCGAAATGCCATTGAAAATAAAATTTATAATAAAAATGCCCCCGCCCCTTGTAAGAGTTATTTGCACACGGAGTTCCTCTTTCACCCCTTGCGGATCACATGTTAACGGAAGCCTAGAACCTGTAAGTGGGGTCTTGCAGTAGCACCGAAACTAGCCCCACCCCTGGCCAACAACAACAACAACAACTCGCATTTATATAGCGCCTTTGACGTAGTAAAACGTCCCAAGGCTCTTCACAGGAGTGTTGAGAGACAACATTTGACACCGAGCAACATCAGGAGATATTAGGAGAGGTTTAGGGAGGGAACTCCAGAGCTTGGGGCCCAGGCAGCTGAAGGCACGGCGGAGCGATGAAAATCAGGGATACGCAAGAGGCCAGAATTGGAGGAGCGCAGAGATCTCGGGGGTGGGGGTGGGGGGGGGGGGTTTGGGCTGGAGGAGGTTACAGAGATAGGGAGGGGCAAGGTCGTGGAGGGATTTGAACATGAAGGGTGAGAATTTTAAATTTGAGGTGTACAGACATCCTCGGTGAGACACCAGCGAATCTAAGTGCAACCTACAGAGACCCATGTAGTTGGCTGGACAATTTAAAATGAATGATAGTGAGCGCTTTGAATTGTTCCAATTGCATTATTTCATGATTGAGCTGGATATAAGGTGAAACGTCATCCCAGGGAGATGAGCAGGCACCAGGGCCGTACTGCCCAAACGCACATGACCATATCTGGAGATTCTGGCAACCTGTTTGTCAGTGATGGAGAACAATTGGCTCCGCAGGCTGTGGGCCAGCACAAAGCCAGTTACATGGCCTGTGTCGTCAGCTATAGGGATGGAGTTGAGTCACTGTTGTAATACAGGAAACACGGCAGCCGATTTACGCACAGCATGGTCCCACAAAATGTGATAATGACCGGTTAATCTGTTTTTTCTTTAGTAATGTTGGTTGAGGAATAAATATTGGCCCAGGACACCGGGGAGAACACTCCTGCCCTTCTTCAAAAATGGTGCCATGGATTTTTTTACATCTACCTGAGAGGGCAGGCAGGTCCTCGGTTAAACACCTCATGTGAAAGACGGCACTTCTGACAGTGCAGCACTCCCTCAGTATTACCATTAAGTGTCAGCTTGGATTATTGTAAACAATTTTACAACACCAAGTTATAGTCCAGCAATTTTATTTTAAATTCACAAGCTTTCGGAGGCTTCCTCCTTCGTAAGGAGGAAGCCTCCGAAAGCTTGTGAATTTAAAATAAAATTGCTGGACTATAACTTGGTGTTGTAAAATTGTTTACAATTGTCAACCCCAGTCCATCACCGGCATCTCCACAGCTTGGATTATGTGCTCAAGTCTCTGGAGTGGGGCTTGAACCCATGACCTTCTGACTCAGAGGCGAGAGTGTTACCCACCATGTAAAAGATGCATGCAGTTAAATGTGTTGGGGGAGAAGGTTACTGATGTGCTGTGGAAATCAGAAACCAATGGGTTTACTGTTCATTCACAATGAGTGGCTATAAATGTACAGGACTGGCCTATAATGTGACTGATCCAAAGGGCCGCCATTGATTCAGTAGTTGTGACTGTTTGCTCAGACTACACCACTCCTTCTGCATTGTGCTAACCTCAAAATCAGCACATCAAAAAGATTGCGTGAAGATTACCATCCTGTCTATAGTGCCACGGTTATAGCGTCATTGCTTATTGAAGCCTGTGTGGTGTCCTTTGATCTCTTGGCATTCACAGAAGCGGTGGTGACCTAACCAGCAGCAGCACAAAAGCTGATGTAGAAGGCAGTCTTTAAATCAGCACCGCTGTAAATTCAAGGACAGTTGGGAACACAAGGTCTCAGTTGGAGTAGCACGGGGATGTTTGTATAACAGGAGAACTGGCAAGTAACTGCATACTTTGCAAAATGTGTTTCCTATGGCAGGGAGCTGCCCCAGTGTTGCCGTATAGCTATGAGTTTTCCAGCCCCATGCTGGGTAAAGACTATTTTATCATCTTGCAGCGATCTTTCATGTCATAAGAGACCAGACTCAAATCGTTCTTGAAATGATTTGTAAAGGCACCTTTTTAATACAAACCTCCCTCCCCATCTGAAGTGATGTGGGCGTCTACTTTCTTCAAACTGTCTTATAAAAGCACCGTTGTCGACTTCTCCAACAACAACAATAAGTTGCATTTATATAGCGCCTTTAAACGTCCCGAGGCGCTTCACAGGAGCGTTATCAAACAAAATTTGACACCGAGCCACATAAGGAGGTATTATGACAGGTGATGGTCAAGGAGGTAGGTTTTAAGGAGCATCTTAAAGGAGGAGAGAGAGGCGGAGAGATTTAGCGAAGGAATTCCAGGGCCTAGGGCCCAGGTGGCTGAAGGCACGGCCGCCAATGGTGGGGCGATGAAAATTGGCGATGCTCAAGAGGCCAGAATTGGAGGAGTGCAGAGATCCCGGAGGGTTGTAGGGCTGGAGGAGGTTACAGAGAGAGGGAGGGGCGAGGCCATGGAGGGATTTGAAAACATTTTTAAAACCAAGAAGTTACTGGACTGGGAGCCAGTGTAGATCAGCAAGCACAGGGGTGATGGGTGAACGGGACTTGAGGCGAGTTAGGATACAGGCAGCAGGGTTTTGGATGAGCTCAAGTTTACGTTGTTTATGTGGTACTAATTATGAAGGAGCTTTGGAAGAGTTTGGACGAGGGGAAGGGAATTCCCTGTGCTGTTTACATGTACTGGAGCTTTCCTCACTGGGGATGGAAGTATAGTTTGTTTTTATTTGTTCTTGGGATATGCTTGACACTGCATCTATTGCCCACTACTATTTGCCCCGAGAAGATGGCGGTAGGCCTTCTTGAACCGTTGCAGTCCGTGTGCTGATGCTGCTTCCACAGTGCTGGATAGGGAACTTCAGGGAATGGTGCTAGATGCCCAAATCCACAGGGTGTGTGACTTGGAAGGAAACTTGGGGTGTTCCCATGGTTTTCATGCTTTTGTTCTTCATGGTAGAGGTTGTGGGCTGAGAGGTGCTGTTGAAGCAAGCTTGGCGCTGATGGTAGGGGGTGAATATTGATTCCAGTGTTGGGAACACCAGTCCAGCTGACCGCGCTGACCTAGATGGTGTTGAGATTCTTGGGTGTTGTGGTTGCACCTATACAGGCAAGTGTTGAGTGTTCGCTCACACTCCTGACAGGAGCCTTGTGATGATGGAGAGGCTTTGAAGGAGGTGAGCCACCTTTTGCAGGGTACCCAGCCTCTGCCTTGCTCTTGTACTGATGGGACAAGCAATTCGAGGGTGGCTGTGAATGGACAGGAATGACCAATCAGTGGATGCGTTGATCAACATAATGCACCACCTACTTTTATTCTTCCCACCCCTCTAAATTTCACTCCTATAAGGGCTTTAACCTCGATGTTGACTAAACACGTACAACTTCTGAGTAAAGTGAGGCATTTTGGTTCAATTTGTTTATTGGTTAGTCCCGTGCATTCCATAGCCACTCTCTATGACTGAGACCAGGAATTAAATGCACAGTCAAATAGCATGTTCACATCTCCAGTGGTTAAAAAGAAAGACTTGCATTTATAGAGAGCCTTTCATAGAATGTACAGCACAGAAACAGGCCATTTGGCCCATCAGGTCCATGTCAGTGTTTATGCTCCACACTTGTCTCTTCCCACCCTGCTTCATCTAATCCTATCAGCTCCTTTCATGACCTCAGGATGTCCCAAAGCTCTTTGCAGCCAATGAAGTACTTTTGAAGTGCAGTTACTGTTGTAACGTAGGAAATGCAGCAGCCAATTTGCAAACAGCAAGGCCCCACAAACAGCAATGGGATACGTGACCAGACAATTCATTTTTAGTGATGTTGGTTGAAGAATAAATAACGAGAACTCCCTGTTCTTTTTCGAAATGGTGCCGTGAGCTCTTTTACATCCACCTGAGAGGGCAGATAGAACCACGGTTCAACGTCTCATCCGAAAGATGGCACCTCCAACAGTGCAGCACTCCCTCAGTACTTCACTGGAGTGTCAGCTTCGATTATATGCTCAAGTCTCTGGAGTGGGGCTTGAACCCACAACCTTCTGACTCAAGTAAGAGCGTTACCACTAAGCCATGGCTGATAATGATGTAGACTTCAATATGTGCCAGTAGTAAACTCATTGCCTACTTACTGATTTCCACAACATATGAGTAACTGCATGGAGCCTTGCATTGATGTTAAAGCTGTAGAGTGAAGTTTTGTGCTGATCACTGGACAGGAACAGGGAAGTACATCTACCTTGGATAAGATGGTGCCTGAACCCACTAAAATCAGCTTTGAAGGACAGCTGCTAAAATTTAAAGGGATGGGGGTCACTTAAAGGTAAGTTGCCGACTTCCCTTGGTGTTTATAGAAGTGGTGGTATACTTCATTAGCTCTGCACATCTTTCTCTTTCTCCTTTCCCCACCTCCCACTCCTGGATTATAGTTTAAAATATATTGGGATATGATGCAGAGGCCCTTTAGAACCTCGCCAATAAATATCAAATTTTAAATGTTTTTTCTTTCTTTTCCTCTCTGTCTCTTTTTTCTCTCTCTTCATCCGATCTTGCTTTCCCTCTCTCTTTGTTTCTCTTTCAGTACCGCTTATGGCATTAATTCACCCTGTTTCCTTCCTCGTCCTTCCTCTGTTTCTTTCTCAATCCTTAAATCTCATTGGTTAGGGTTAAGGTTAAGCGATATGCTGTTGGTCCCGCCATTCACAGTGGTCCCTTGCCCTCGTGGACACCGTTATCAGCTCGCACTTCCAGCAAGTTAAGGCGCAAAACATTTTCGAGCTGAAGTGTGCAGGAAAAAGGCTTAACTAACGGGGCACGCCGCGAGATGCCCCACTCCTGCAAGATCTGGCCCAATATCTCAACAAACTGATGGACCACCTGCTATTATTCTTTCCCCCACCTCTCTAAATTTCACTCCCAGTAAAGTCTTCAACCTCAAAGCATCTCAAAAATAGTAATGGTATTAAATAAATGCATGAGGTGCATCTATTTATAAAGATGATGCCAGCTTCAGTATTTATTCCCCTGAAATGCATTTCCAGCCTAAGCAAGTCTTTAATCCTCACTACGCTATCTGATTTCAATGTGCTTTAGCTGAAGAAAGCTCCTTTGCTATGAAAGGCCTGGAAAGCAAAGTTTAAAATTAGTTTTTTTTTTAAAAGAAGTTTTACCATTATAATTTTAAAGGACTTTTGTATTGACTTTATAGTACGGAATTTAAATTTGATTTTATAATGACTAAATCCAACTCATTTCAAACCTTAAGACGTTTGCATGTGATAGAGTGTTTTATAGTTCCCACGGCTAGCTGAAAGTATTTAAAATGTCATTCCTAAGAGACATGTAAAGACAAGGATGGTTGAGTGAAAAGACCAGTGTCTACAGTCTGATAAGAAACCCCCTCACATTCTACCTGCTTGGTTGAGGTAGAAATTCTAAGAATGTGTCCGTTCTGTCACAAACTTCTCTTTTTTTTTAGGTTCACTGCTAATGTTCAGGAAATGAGCAATCGAGCATTCTAGATTGCCTTAGAAGATGTCATCGTGGAGCACATTAGTGAGTTTGGCTCCATTTGTAGCACTCTTATCTCTCAGTCAGGAGGTCATGGGTTCAAGCCCCACTCCAGAGACTTGAGCACATAATCCAGGCTGACACTTCAGTGCAGTACTGAGGGAGTGTGGCCCTGTTGGTGTTGCCGTTTTTTGGATGAGATATTAAACCGAGGCCCCGTCTGCCCTCTCAGGTGGACGTAAAAGATCCCATGGCTCTATTTGGAAGAAGAGCAGGGGAGTTCTCCCCGGTGTCCTGGCCAATATTTATCCCTCAACCCACATCACTAAAACAGATTATCTGGTCATTATCACATTACTGTTTGTGGGACCTTACTGTGCGCAAACTGGCTGCTGCTTTTCCTACATTACAACAGTGACTAGACTTCAAAAATACTTAATTGGCTGTAAAGCGCTTTGGGATGTTCTGAGGTCATGAAAAGCGCTGTATAAATGTAAATTCTTTCTTTCTTTCCCGCTGATCACAACTTTGCCCCCTGGGGAGGACAAAGCAGAGGCTTGGTACTTCCTTACAGTCAGCGGTGGAAATTTATTGCTGCTCTTCCACTTCTCAGAGCAGCCTGTTATAGCAGAACATTGGTAATGATCTGTGAACAATAACATTGTATGACAGAGGGACATTAGGAGGCAATTTATGAATTCATGTTCCCAGTGTGGAGTGCATGTTAGAAATCCCATCCCCCCCCTCACCCCCCCCCCCTCAGGACAGGATTTCCCATCCGTTGGAATTAATGGACGGAAAGTCATGGGAATGGTGCACTCAAATTCCCGATTTGCACTCGCGGTGGTTGACGCTCCCCACCAAGAGCACGAATTTGTAAAATTCCTCCGCTTGTGCATTTTCAAAATTTAGTGCTCAATTTAAAGTTGTCCCTGTGTTCAATCTGCAAAGCTGTGAAAAGTCATTTCATCTCGACAACCTTTCAGATTTTTATCAAAATTCGACCAGTCTATTTAATCATGAGACGTTAAATTGAGGCCCCCTCTGCCCTCTCAGGTGGACATGAAAGATCCCATGGCACTATTTCGAAGAAGAGCAAGGGAATTCTCCCCAGTGTCCTGGCCAATATTTATCCCTCAACCAACATCAGTTAAAAAGAACAGATTATCTGGTCATTTACATATTGCTGTTTGTGGGATCTTGCTGTGCGCAAATTGGCTGCCGCGTTTCCTACATTACAACAGTGACTACACTTCTATAAAGTACTTCTTTAACTGTAAAGCTCTTTGGGACATCCTGAAGTTGCGAAAGGAACAATAGAAATGCAAGTTCTTTTCTTTATCGCTCCTTAACAAAGACCTGCCAGTAACATTTGTATTTTACATTATGAGTCTGTTGTTTTTTCTCTTTACCTGTAACACTACCCTGTCAACTCAGTAACTTTCTCCCATCAGACTGTGCTTCTTTCAGTGACAAGCTGAAAACCAACCATTCCTGTGGAAGTGAGACAAAAACTCAGGGCCTCGACTAAACGCAGTCTGATTTACGTGACTCCTGCTGGATTAATCTTTTTTTAAAAAGCGTGCTAAGTATTTTTGATGTGGTTCTGAAGTTCCACCGTGTGGAACCTGTCTAAATGCTAGGGAGTGGTATAAGATGCATGGGTCACAAAGAGCCCACAAGCATTACCAAAATAGTAAGTTTATTTTTGCAATGCAAAAGCGGAACAACATTTTGGAAAATTGGTGCCTTTATTTGGAAGTTTACAGTGACATCTGCGCTCTTTTATGACATTTTTTGACTGCTTTTTTGAATGCTTTCCAAAACCACCTCTATCAACACTTCACAGGGGATTTTTGTGTGGATTGCTCTGTAGTTGAGGTTTGGATTTGGCCCAGGTTTGGCTGATTTTGGCCTTGATTTCAACGGGAAGGTTGTTAGTCCCTCCCTGCTGAAGAACCTGGGGTAGAGTTTCCGCTTTGGGCGCAATCGGGAAATTGCGGCCAAAATGCGCTTGATATTACGCTGGTTAGGTCAGGCTTCAAGTTTCCACTAAAGTTCATTTGCATTATCACATGTAAAATCTTCCATGAACCAGCGCGATCCGGCAGCTTAATAGAACATAATCGTTTCTTTTTTATCTTTCCATTAAAAAGCATTCCTTGATGTATTTAGGAGTGGTAACCTGGTGCAGTTTTATTAATACAGCTGAAAATGGGTTTATCAGCAAAAATAAGCATTTTTAATAAGAGTGTCCAGTCCTCCAGCTGTGAGTAACCTGATTTAAAATCACTGAAAATAACTTAAAGAAACTATGCTGAACCGTTTAATAGTTTCATTGGTGTGCACTAGTCAGTTTCTTAGTTAATCAAATATTTTTCGAAGTGAATTTTTTTTAAAAACGTGCCTACTAGTGCCTGTGCTCCTCAGAGAATGAGCGCAATTTGAAGAGGCTTCCCGAACCAGCGCAAATGGAGGAATCTCGCAATGTCGACGTGGGGGCGTGGTCAGATTTGTGGGCGGGACCTGATCCGGGCGAATTGGATGTTGAACCAGCGGAAAAGGTTGCGGAAAACACGAGCGTAAGTGGTTTTGGGTGTGACTCACTTACGTTTAAAATTCCCCGATCTTTTGCGCTGGTTTGTCTGATTCTGCCTGGATTGCACTGATATAGTTAGCGTAGATTCCCCCACTTTTATGTATACGGGTATATTCCTGCGCGTGTTCAGTCCCACTGGATTGAGTGCAGAGTTGTGGAAGACGATGGCATTTGGGATTCCAGTCCCATTCAGACTTTAATTGACTTGAGTTCATGTAAACATGGCTGTGAGCAGCAGGCCCTTGTACTTTGTTCCAAACCCAGCTGCACACAGAGGAAGGGGCTGGTGCATTTGATTTCCAGCAGGGAATTTTCTCATGCTTTGATGTGGCAGTTGTCCGTGCTCGCATGGCAACAGTGATGCAATGGATGTTATTTGATCTCTCTTCACCCCGGCATTTTGATGGCAGGCTGAAACAAGCAGATTAGATAATGAAACTTTTTATATATCGTGGTAGATATCTAAAGGTGACGGAGGAGATGCTTTATTGCAAAAACATTTCAAAAGATAATAAAACCTGTCCATATAGTAGTGTGGGAGACCCCAAAACACATGTCTATTCAAGGGAGGCGGCTCAAAGATATTCCAGAGTTCTTAAGTACATAATCTAGGTTGACACTCCAGTGCAGTACTGAGGGAGTGCTGCACTATTGGAGATGCCGTCTTGCAGATGAGATGTTAAACCGAGGCCCCATCTGCCCTCTCTAATCCCACGGCTCCATTTTGACTCATGCATCTTATACCACTCCCTACATCTTTGCTTAGTACCCTTTAGAATGCAAAATCGTTGCACACAAATTTGTTTAATTATAAATAGCAGATGCCCCAGAGTTAAGAGGATTCCTCCTTTTGTAAAGAAAGGACTTGCATTTATATGGCACCTTTCATGACCTCAGGATGTCCCAAAGCGCTTTGAAGTACTGTTTTTGAAGTTTGGTCATTGTTATAATGTAGGAAAGGTGGCAGCCAATTTGCGCACAGCAAGGTCCCGTAAAGAGCAATGAAATAAATGATCAGGTCATCTTTTTGGTGATGTTGGTTGAGGGGTAACTGTTGGCCAGGACACTGGGAGAAACTCCACTGGTCTTCAAATCATGCCATGGGATCCTTTATGCCTACCTGAGAGGGCAGACAGGGCCTCGGTTTAATGTCTCATCCAAAAGATGCTACCTCCGACAGTGCAGCACTCCCTCAGTACTGCACTGGAGTGTTAGCCTAGATTGTGTGCTCAAGTCTCTGGAGTATCTTTGACCCCCCTCCCTTGAATAGACATGCATTTTAGAGTCTCCCACACTACAATATGGGCAGGTTTTAATGGGCGCTCGATCGATCCCCTCCAGGCGCGTTAGGTTAAAATTAGCCCCTCTGTCAACACCCTGTTGAATCATGGGAGCAGTGCAACCAAGCCCAATCTCTACTGACCCGATAGCCACAAATTATCCCAGCGGGAATCCCTGGATAATGTTCTGGAGTGGAACCCCTTGGCTGATTATTTATTTTTTCTCTCTCGTGATCTTTTTTTCCCCCAAACCCTTCCCTCCCTTCAGCGTTGGAGTCGAATGTCACATCCCTACCACTGGCATGGCTGAAATCAGGCGATTCAGTACAGAGCAAGGTAAAGTGTTTCTTTAAACAAAAGCACTGCTATTTCAAGGCAAGGACCTTGAGGGATAAGGGTTAAGTGGTAGTGAGCAACCATGTTTAGAAAAACGACACAGCTGTTTTCATTCAAAATGCACATTTTGTTTTATGTGTTCGCTATTGACTGCACTTTTTTCAAAATCTGTTTAAGGTTACAATTGGACGTAGTAAGGGAGTGTATATTCATTACAGAGGTACACTTATTTTTTTTATTCAGCCGCAGTAATGTTTTACAATTTCTCCAAATTCTTTACATAAGACTGCAATCTTTTTGCTGTTCGAATGAGTGAATTGAATACCATAGCTTGGGGTCGAGCTTACTGCAGACTTTTTTTGGCTTAACTCCCTGGATTTAATTCCCCGTTTGATCTCCAGCAAAGTCTAGCCAGTAACAACAGACTTATTAAAGTTGAACGTGCAGAGGAAGTTTTTTAATGTACTGGTGCAGTTCAGCTGCTAAAGTGTCGGTAGTCCCATAAAAGTGTTTGAACCTGTGGCGGCAGGTACAGAACATGTTATGGATAACTAGGTTTTCAACCGTTATGCTTCTGTCGTTAACTAAATTGTTCGGATTGTGGAATTGGAACGTCTTTTAAATTCTTCCCTGCCGATTCTTGTCACCTCAGCATCTCAGCTGTTGAACGTGAATCTGAATCTGCGTGGAAAGCAACCAGCTTCTCCTCCGTCTATAGAGTAACAATGTATTTTTTAATTCATTCTTGGGATGTGGGCATTGCTGGCAAGGCCAGCATTTTTTGCCCGTACCTAATTGCCCTTGAGAAGGTGGTGGTGAGCCACCTTCTTGAACCGTTGCAGGCCGTGTGGTGAAGGTTCTCCCACAGTGCTGTTAGGTAGGGAGTTACGGGATTTTGACCCAGCGACGATGAAGCAACGGGCGATATATGTCCCAGGTCAGGATGGTGTGTGATTTGGAGGGGAACTTGGAGGTGGTGGTCTTCCCATGCGCCATGTGCCTGAGCAGCCCAACATTTTAGTCTCTTAGACATAGGAATTTCTATGGCATTACCCACACAAGAGATGACAGTCCCACCCTACTTGTATTTTTTTTTTTGCTTTCCTTTATTAAAGATTGTGTGTGAATTTTTTCTCCCCTTTTTGAAGGTGGTACATCCCACTGGCCTCATTGCCAACCGTCTGCTTTCGGAGCTTCTGGTCCCCATGCACACTGCTAACACGGTGTCCCAACTGCTAGCCCCTTCTGAAGACCTTAACTCACCCCATGACGCATTGAACGGCATCACTCCTGCCCGTGCACAGAAGAGATGACGGGCAGCGGTCCCAGGGCCTTGTGCAAATGCAGCCTGGAGATGCTGGCAGCTGTGCACTGGTATGGTTCCGTGGGTGCCACTCCTTCCCATTTTAGCAGCAATGGCGATGCAAATGAAAGAAAAAGAAAGAACAAAAGATTTGCATTTATACAGTGCCTTTCGCAACCTTTACAGCCAATGAAGTACTTTTTGAAGTTTGGTCACCCTTGTCATGTAAAAAACGCAGCAGCTAATTTGTGCACTGCAAGCTCCCACAAACAGCAATGTGATAATGACCAGATAGTCTGTTTAAGTGATGTTGGTTTAGGAATAAATATTGGCCAGGACACTGTGGCGAACTCCCCTCCTCTTCCTATAGTGCCAAGGGATCTTTTACATCCACCTGAGAGGGCAGGTGGGGACTCGTTTTGACGTCCCATCCAAAAGACAGCACCTCCGACAGTCCAGCATTCCCTCAGTGCTACACCTAGAGTATCAGCCTAGATTATGTACTCACATCTGTGGAGTGGGGCTTGAACCCACAACCTTCTGACTCAGACACAAGAGTGCTACCCACTGAGCAATGGCTAACTCTGGTTTGCTCATATTCGCAAGACAGCACATGCACCATTGCTTTATGTAATAGTATAGTGCTTGGTCTGTTAACTCAATTTATATTAAGGTTATAAAGTCTGATCCAATGTACAACTTTTTCTTTTACTTCTGGGGTTCGTTCAACGTTTTGTTAGAGAAGACTAGTTGGCCCAGTTATAAGGGAGGCGTGATAGTAATCAGAATGGGTTTGGCGTGTCTGTTAAATCTGTGTGCAGAAGATATGATCGAGCAGCAAGGCCTTCATATTGAAAGCTCCTGGACTTGCTGTCAATGAACAATGAACCCCTCACAATTATTAATAACCAGGGACATTAGGCAGCTCACTGGGCACAGTGCTTGTGCTGACTCTTGAGGTGTAAATAATTCAGAAGCAAAGTAGAAGAGCAACGTTCTGCTTCAGCCCCTTTTTTTTTGGAAACCAATCGCCACTTTCATCGAACAAAAAGGCCTGTGTTCAGGAAGAAGGAGAATATGAACCAACGTAGGCTGGCTCACTGCGGTCAGCGTGAACCACAACTCAACCCTGTGATGTTCAGACATGAGTTTATTTTGAAATGGTGGCCTCACTTTTTTTTGGGGTGGGGAAAGGGAGAGAGAATTTCTCGCTGCAAGGAGCAGATCCCTCAGCCTGCAGCTATCTCCAGTGGATTAATTACTGCCAGTGCTGTCCGCTAACCTACCAAGATGACATACTTCAACGGTGTGGAGTTGGAGGGCTCGATTTTAAACGTAAATTGCGGGGGCGGGGGGGGGGCTGCGAAAATTGCAGAAATGCAGAGCAGGTTCGGAAGCCGGCTCCAACCCGCTGACTTCCGAGTTTCCCACAGACGCACCCGTGTGCGCGCGGGCGTCCCGAATCAGGAAGTCCTGCCGGCAGTTAAAGCCGGCGGGATGAAAGTTAAAGAGCCAAATGTACCTCATCGAGGTACTTAAGGCACTTTACTTGTGACATATTAGGTAGTTGGAACGATTTTTAACTCACCTGGGTGGTTTTTCCACGGCTTCTGATTCACACCTGGTGAAACCAGGAGTAAAGTGCTGGATCAGGCAAAAAGAAACTAAATAGATTAAATAAAAAACCATTGCACAAAGTTAAAGCACAAAATCAACCTACCTTTCCACCCTGCTCCGATGTCCGATGTCTCCCTCTCCATGTCCTTCTCAGCCCCTGATGTCTCCCTCTCCGATCTCCCCCACTTCCCCCATCCCCCCTGATCTCCCCCTCTTCACCCCTCCGATGTCCCATCGGGGGGAATCACCATCGTTTGTGGGGGGGGGGGGGGGGGTGCTGCGGGGGTCCGATCACAACAGGTGAGCTTGTTGGGCCTGGATGAAGCACTCCTGCTCTTCCTGGTCTACAAGCAGTGCAATAGAGGCACTCACCTCATGGATCTGACCCTTCCTTCCTCCTCTCACCTGACGAGAATCAGAAGTGGTGGGAAACCCGAGCAGGTAAGGTTAAATTTGTTTTACATTTCTAACACACAAAAAACCTTTAAGTATCGGCCCTCTGGCTTTAAATGGGGTCGGAACTTTTGGGTTTCTGCTGCACTCGCGCATCCAAACGTGCCTGGGTTAAACCAGGAAGTGGGCCCTTTGGAGGCAGGATGCAGTCCTGCTGAAGAATTCAACTATTTTTACTACCCACCCGCCCACCTGTTCTTGGGGGTTAAAATTATCCCCCTCGTGTTTGATATTTCCTACCCTTGGAGTGGCTTCTTTAAAGGGTTCCCTCCACGTGCAGTAGACTATCTGTTACAATATCTCTGAAGATTAACCCCTTGTAATTTCAATATATTTATTGGAAATGTCTGTCATAAGAATGAATGTTTGTCTTGTAGGTGGGATATTGAATCGCTAGCAAAATTATACATTAATGGAACCAATAAATATGCTTTGTGTTTTGATGCATCAATACATGAACCAAATTTCTAAAAAGAAATATCCTGTACTTTTGCATTATTTTTCCAACTCTTCGTGGGCTGGAGATGTTACCAGCTGTACACTGTGATATGGATCCATGGGCACCCCTCTTTCACATTTTAGCAATAATGGCGAAAGAACTTGCATTTGTATAGTGCTCTACAAGATCTCAGGACATCTCAAAGTGCTTTACAGCCAATGAATTACTTTTGAAGTGTAGTCACTGTTGTAATGTAGGAAACACGGCAGCCAATTTGTGCACAGCAAAGTCCCACAAACAGCAACGTGATAAATGACCAGATAATCTGCTTGATTGAGGGATAAATATTGGTCAGGACCTTGGGGAGAACTCCCCTGCTCCTCTTCAACTAGTGCCATGGGATTGTTTATATCCACCTGAGAGGGCAGACGGGGCCTTAGTTTCACATCTCATCCAAAAGACAGCACTTCCGACAGTGCAACACTTCCTCAGTACTGCTACTGGTGTGTCAGCTTAGATTTTGTGCTCAAGCCTCTGGAGTGGGACTTGAACCCACAACTTTCTGCCTCAGAGGTGACAGTGCTGTACTGAGCCATGGCTAACAACTAACTCTAAACTACATCCAACCTATTGACTTTATGGAGCTACAGTCTTGGGCTCTGGTGTCATGTCCAACACATTCTCCACTAGAATTTTTTCCATACACTATCGTCAGTGGTAGCACTGTTACTTCTAAGTCAGAAGGAAGTGTGCTCAAACCCTACTCCAGAACTTGAGTACACAATCTAGGCTGATACTCCAATACAGTGAGTCCCTCGGTACAGCTCTGAGGAGTGCTGCGTTGCTTGGTGCCATCGTTTTGGATGTCCTGGTGGGTGAGGTGGATGTTCAAGATCCCGTGGATCTATTTGAAAAGAGCAAGGAGTTCTCCAGGTGCCCAGGTAAATATTCCTCCCTCAACCAACACCAGCACAAAGAGGTCCTGTCATCTCCTTGTTGTTTGTGGGATCTTACCTACATTTCATTAAAAGTGAAGGGATTTCTGGGCAATATGCCTTTCTTTTCCGGAGTGCACAGAATAGCCATTGATACAGGATGAATGGCTTTCTCCCTATTCTGACACTATTAAGTGTCAGCCCTCGCTCAGTGGTAGCACTCTCACCTCTCATGTCAGGTGAATTGTGGGTTCAAGTCCCATTCCAGAGCTTGACCTCAAAATCTAGACTGACACTCCAGTGCAGTACTGAGAGAGTGCTGCACTATCAGAAATGTCGTCTTTTGGATAAGACATTAAACCGAGGCCCCGTCTGCCCCCTCAGGTAGATGTAAAAGATCCCACGGCACTATTTTGAAGAAGAGGAGGGGAGTTCTCCCCGCTGTCCTGACCAACATTTATCCCTCAAGCAACAC
This sequence comes from Heptranchias perlo, assembly GCF_035084215.1. NCBI lineage: Eukaryota > Metazoa > Chordata > Chondrichthyes > Hexanchiformes > Hexanchidae > Heptranchias > Heptranchias perlo. The sequence continues at coordinate 17,568,040 of NC_090326.1, forward strand.
CACCAAAAAGAGATGATCAAGTCAGTTATCACATTACTATTTGTGGGACCTTGCTGCGCGTAAATTGGCTGAGATATTTCCTACATTACAGCAGTGACTACACTTCTAAGGTACTTCATTGGCTGTAAAGCGCTTTGGGACGTCCTGAGGTCATGAAAGGAGCTATAGAAATGCAAATTCTTTTTCTTTATCTCGGCTCTCTCAGAGAATGACCTTGGTGAAACGCGATTCAAAGCCACAAAACTCATTATGTCATGATATAATTTGTGGCACTGTTGAGGGTTAAAGTCACTTTTAATCAGAAAGCCGATGAACTTTTGGTATCCTTTACAATTTAGGATTCAATGATTTAGTTGATTTTTTTTTTAATGCTGCAATTTTAGCACACTGGACATTACAGAAACCTTTTTTGTTATAGAGATGAATTTTCTTTTTCTTTTTAGCAATAGCATCAATATATTTTGATTGTAATGTTTCCTAGTAAGCAACTGTTGAATATTACTTACAGCTGTAGTGATTACGTTAATCCTTCAGTGTGGAAATTGCACATCAATGTGATGTACCTCGTGACATTGGTGTCCTCCTCAGAGTAGGGCTGGAGAAAGAAAAAGTTCAACCTGCAATTAAATAAAATCACTCCCTATCATCTCCAGTACATGCAAACTGTAAAAGCAAATGAAATATCCTGGTGCCCTTTTAAAAGTTATTTCAGATTCATTCTCTCAGTATGGTGACATCTGACTTATAATCACTCACAGGTATCCATTATTATTATTATTCTACATTTAATTTAGCTGAATCTTTTGATTAGACTGCTGTTCTGTAGTCATGGCCACTTATTCATTATGCTATATTTAACCCCTCAATGAATCTATCGTATAGTAATTACTTCCAGGTTATCCATTTTATTTTTTGTGTATATGTATCTATCTCAGTGGGTAGCACTCTTCCCCTCATGAATCAGAAGGTCATGGTTCAAGTCCCACTCCAGAGAGCATGTAATCCAGGCTGATACTCCAGTGCGCTACTGAGGGAGTGCTGCACTGTCGGAGGTGTCGTCTTTCGAATGAGATGTTAAACCGATGCTCCGTCTGCCCTCTCAGGTGGACGTAAAAGATCCCATGGCACTATTTTGAAGAAGAGCAGGGGAGTTCTCCACAGTGTTCTGGCCAATATTTATCCCTCAACCAGTATCACTAAAACAGATTATCTGGCCATTATCGCGGTCATGAAAGGCGGTATATAAATCTTTCTTTTATATATTTTATTATCTGACTAATTTTAATTTGATATGTGAGTATTGTGTGTAATCTCTACACAAACTCATTCCCGCCAGGATTTCCTCTTAGTGGCTCTGATGAGAAGATGCAACAACTCGTTCTGGAGGAAAGTTCCCTAGCGCTTGAAAGATTTCTATTAGTGACAGCCTCTGATGTGAAGAACGTCTAGTCTCTAATTTGATTTGCTTTGACAGATCGGCACTTGGCAGGCTGTACAGGAACATTTTCTGATATTCTTCGTTTACATGCCAAGCCACAGACATTTAGAAGCCCAAAATCAACCACTATGAAAATGATAATTTGTTACATTTCTTTTTAATATAGTGACTGTGAAATATATTCTGAGGCTTGACTCACGAAAATGACTTCACGAAACCAGGCCACAGGCTGTTGGCAGAGGTACAAGGTTTGCTCGAAGTCCTGAAGGGGTTTGCTGGCTGCGTCTAGCTCCAAGATGACTTCGCAATCCTTTAGGGTTTTTAAGTTCCATTTGTTTTAGGGAGATGCGTCTCTTTTACAATGCTGAGTTCATAATACCCTTTTTGTTGACTTCCGTATCTGTACTATGAATGCTCAAATGTCCTCTGTCTGAGAAGGATTGAAAATTGGATCCTTTTTCAGTTAGATCAACACAAATTACGGGCCGATATAATAGGTTTTTAAATTATGAAAGGATGGGACAGGGTAGATAGAAGCAAACTGCTTAGTGTAGTTGAGGGGTCTAGAACGAGGGGCCATTGACACAAGATTAAATGTAAGTGATTTAGAACAAAGGGCAGGAGAAACTTCTTTACACAGAGAGTTGAGGCTGTGGAAATTACTTCCAGGGTTAGTGTTTGAGGCAGATAGTTTTTTTTTCAAAAATATACTTTATTCATAAAAATTTGCAGCAGTACATACAAAACAGTTGTCATATCACTTTCCAAACGTACACAATACAGATTATACAATTTGCAGGTTACGTTAAGTGCAGTACAATGAACACATTGGACATCATTGCAGTTCATGACACTCTAGGGTGTCTCATTGCATCATACTCAACACAGATTATTGCTTACAGATTCATTTCTGGTCCATTTCAGATTAATTACAGGTACATTACAGCAATTTGAATTTTACATTCTGCCCGAGGGGGTTTTTCCCTGATTGCAGCCCCTCGGTTTACAATGGCGGGAAGGCTCTAAACGGTTGCCTTTCCCCACAGGGCCTTTGCGGCGGCCGCACCCATCCTCAGTGCATCCCTCAGCACGTAGTCCTGGACCTTGGAATGTGCCAGTCTGCAACACTCGGTCGAGGACAGCTCCTTGTGCTGGAAGACCAGCAAGTTTCGGGCAGACCAAAGGGCGTCTTTCACCGAGTTGATGGTCTTCCAGCAGCAGCCGATGTCCGTCTCGGTGTGCGTCCCCGGGAACAGCCCGTAGAGCACAGAGTCCTGTGTTACGGAACTGCTCGGGACGAACCTGGACAGATACCACTGCATCTCTCTCCAGACCTTCTTTGCAAAGGCACATTCCATAAGGAGATGGGTGACGGTCTCGTCTCCACCGCAGCCTCCTCTGGGACAGCGCGCGGTGGCGCTGAGAGTCCGGGAGTGCATGAAGGATCTGACGGGAAGGGCCCTTCTCACCACCAGCCAAGCAAGGTCTTGGTGCTTGTTTGAGAGCTCTGGCGATGAGGCGTTCTGCCAAATGACATTGACAGTCTGCTCGGGGAACCAACCGACAGGATCCACCATCTCCTTTTCCCGCAGGGTCTCGAGGACGTTACGTGCGGACCACTTGCTGATCGCCTTGTGGTCAAAGGTGTTTTCCTGCACAAACCTTTCCACGAAGGACAGGTGGGGCGGAACGGTCCAACTGGACGGAGCGTTCCGTGGCAGCGTGGCCAGGCCCATCCTTCTCAACACCGGGGACAGGTAGAACCTCAGCACGTAGTGACACTTTGTGTTTGCGTACTGAGGGTCTATGCACAGCTTGATGCAGCCGCACACAAAGGTGGCCATCAGGATGAGGGCCACGTTGGGCACGCCTTTCCCCCCTTTCTCTGGAGATTTGTACATCGTGACCCTGCGGACACGGTCCATTTTTGATCTCCAGACAAAGTGGAAGATGGCTCGGGTGACGATAGTGCTTTGATACAACTGAGTGGCTTATTAGGCCACCTCAAAGGGCAGTTAAGAGTCAAGCATGTTGGTGTGGGACTGGAGTCACGTATAGGTCAGACCAAGTAAGGACGGTAGGTTTCCTTCCCTAAAGGACATTAGTGAACCAGTTGGGTTTTTACGACAATCTGACTGCTTCATGGTCACTTTTACTGATACCAGCTTTTTATTTCCAGATTGCTAAAACTGAATTCAAATTCTCAAACTGCCATTGATGAGATTTGAACTTGCATTCCTCTAAGGATTATTAGTCCAGGCCTCTGCATTATTAGTCCAGTAACATAACCACTACACTACTGTACCCTATTATCAGCTCATAAAAAAAACAACCTAGTGTCCTATCTTGGCAAGGCACTATAGAGCAGGAGCCAAGTCGATAAAGCAGGTGTTCCCAGATGGGGAGGGAGGAAATCAGCTGGTGACTAATCTTGTTCTCGGAGGGCTCGTTGCCATTGATTATGGAGCATCATTAGCAAGGCTCGTCGGTGTTGTGTGCTGGGTGGGAATGCTGAAAAGTAGGATCACAAGAAATATTTTTTCTTTCATTTCGTATTAACCACTTTTCTGTTTAATCTCCTGTGATGTGGGAAAAGTTGAGTTGATGGAATTTTTTTTTTGATGGCTTTTGTATCCAAATGAAATGATTTTTGCCCTAATTTCCTTTTGCTTTCTGTAGTTTTCTAAGCTCCTTTTTAAAAAAAATCTGTGGAAGGAGAATAACATTATAGGGGCCCAGCAATCTGCAAACCATCTTTCAGTATTGTTGTAATGCACCCTCTGTGGACCTCAGCTGCGAGTATGTAGGTATTATTCAGGCCATAAAATTACATTGTCACATCTGAAACTGTTTTAGCTGTTGAAATGGAGACTTAAGCTTCAAAGCCTTCAATAGTATTTCCAGACTCCCCTCGCTGGCAGATCACCTTGATATTAAATTCCACTCAGATGGTGAGCATGGGGCAGTTGTGCCTTTATTATGTTAGCAGAACTGTTTTCCATACATTTTTTTAATAGGGTTAGTGCCAGATGTGGTTCACAGAAGTTAAATTTGGGCATCTGTGAACAATTGCAGGAAAGTACATTATTTCAAAATAGGAGATTTTTTGTGTGTGTATGTGTGTGTACGTGTGTGTGTGTGTGTGTGTGTACGTGTGTGTGTGTTCATTATTTAATTATATCCTTTTGTTTTTCACTGAATACTTCATTCATCATTTCACATTTCAGCAAGCGGAGCCAGTTGGAGCCAGTCCATATTTTTTGATATTAAAGTTGTCGCACTATAACTTCCAAAGTGGGGAGAAATGAACTTTATCCCACTTAGTAAGGAAAAATCTAAAAGCTGCTGCTCAGTGCATGAGGGACTTTCAAATGTTGAATCATAAAAGCCATTTCAGAATGGTCCTTTTAAATGGGTGGCTTTTTGCATAAAGTCCCTACGCTAATTAAAGTGGAGTGATTGACTTTGACCGACTTAGTTATGGCTCACTGTAGACATTGCAGAAATAACGGCCCTGATTTTAACCCAACCTGCCCAATGAGAATGGGACGGGTTCGAGTCGAGCACAGTTTTCTCCAGCCCCCCAACCCCACCCCCTTGTTGACTTCGGGTGGGGTTTAAAATTTGGTGGTGTGAGATTGTCGCTCTGGGACCCGTGTTTACAGTGTATTAGGTCACAAGACATTGCCATTCTAGAACAGATCGGGAGAATGCTTCATCACCAGTGCTTGGGGGCTATTTGTGCCCTGCTGTCTTGTTCCAGCAATGAGGCCTCCCACCACTATACAATCAAAGCGTGTAGCAGAAACTAGGCTACTTGTACCACTGATGACCCAATGTCTACGGCTTTTCTGACAGGTGGTTCCTATGTCACATTGGCACAGCAGAGTCAACTTGTAGAAAGTTGCTGGGACATGCCTGCTTCCGGTTCTTATGGGAGTGCGGCATTATTGGAGCTGTGCCCTTTGGATGAGACGGTAATAATCTTTGGATGGGAGGCCCAATTGCCTGTTCTGGTAGTTCAGGTGAACCTGGATGAGCTCATGGCCATATTCCAAGAAGAGATGGGAACTTTTCCATTGTCTGACCAGCATTCCTGGCTCAACCAACACAAACAAAAGAACGTAAGCACATAAAGAATAGGAGCATGAGTAGGCCAGACAGCTCCTCGAGCCTGCTCTGCCATTCAATCAGATCATGGTTGATCTTCGACCTCAACTCCACTTTCCTACCCGATCCCTATATCCTTTGATTCCCTTAGAGTCCAAAAATCTATTGATCTCAGTCTTGAATATACTCAACGACTGAGCACCCACAGCCCTCTGGGGTAGAGAATTCTAAAGATTCACAACTCTCTGAGTGAAGAAATTTCTCCTCATCTCAGTCCTAAATAGCCGACCCCTTATCCTGAGACTATGCCCCCTAGCTCTAGACTCGCCAGCCAGGGGAAACATCCTCTCAGCATCCACCCTGTCAAGCCCTCTCAGAATCTTATATGTTTCAAAGAGATCACCTCTCATTCTTCTAAACTCTAGAGAGTACAGGCCCATTCTATTCAATCTCTCTTCATAGGACAACCCTGTCATCCCAGCAATCAATCTAATGAACCTTCGTTGCACCCCCTCTAAGGCAAGTATATCCATTTTTAGATAAGGAGACCAAAACTGTACACAGTACTCCAAGTGAGGTCTCACCAAAGCCCTGTACAATTGCAGCAAGACTTCCTTACTCTTGTACTCCAACCCCCTTGCAATAAAGGCCAACATACCATTTGCCTTCCTAATTGCTTGTTGTACCTGCATGTTAATTTTCTGTGTTTCGTGTACAAGGACATCCAAATCTCTCTGAATACCAACATTTAATAGTTGCTCACCATTTTTTCTTCCCACCAAAGTGAATAACCTCACATTTCCCCACATTATAATCCATCTGCCACCTTCTTGCCCATTCACTTAACCTGTCTATATCCCTTTGCAGACTCTTTGTGTCCTCCTCACAGCTTACTTTCCCACCTAGCTTTGTATCATCAGCATTACACTTGGTCCCTTCATCCAAGTCATTAATATAGATTGTAAATAGCTGAGGCCCAAGCACTGATCCTTGCGGCACCTCACTAGTAACAGCCTGCCAACCTGAAAACGATCTGTTTATTCCTACTACCTGTTTTCTGTCCTTTAACCAATCCTCTATCCATGCTAATATAATACCCACAACCCCCTTTAGCCCTTCTTTTGTATAACAACCTTTTATGTGGCACCTTATCAAATGCCTTTTGAAAATCCAAATATACTACACCCACTGGTTCCCCTTTATCAATCCTGCTAGTTACATCCTCAAAAAACTCTTAATAGATTTGTCAAACACAATTTTCCTTTCATAAAACCATGTTGACTCTGCCTAATCATATTATGATTTTCTTAGTGCCCTGTTACCACTTCCTTAATAATGGATTCCAGCATTTTCCCAACGGCTGATGTCAGGCGAACTGGCCTGTAGTTCCCTGTTTTCTATCTCCCTCCTTTCTTGAATAACGAAGTTATATTTGCTGCCTTCCAATCCACTGGGACCATTCTAGAATCTAGGGAATTCTGGAAGATCACAACCAATGCATCCACTATCTCTGCAGCCACCTCTTTTAGAACCCTAGGATGTAGGCCATTAGGTCCAGAGGATTTGTCGGCTTTTAGTCCCATTAATTTCTCCTGTACTTTTTCTTTACTAATATTAATTACTTCAAGTTCCTCACTCTCATTGGACCCTTGGTTCCCCACTACTTCTGGTATTTTTTGTGTTTTCTACTGTGAAGACTGTTACAAAATATTTGTTTAACGTCTCTGCGTTTCCTTATTCTCCATTATAATTTCTCCTGTCTCAGCAATCAGTTGGTCAGTCAGCTGGCTAGTGGAATCAGGCTGTGCTCAAAACGGCTGCTGTGTTTATCGAGATAAGTCTCAAAGTGACCATGTGCAGCGATTTGAGACATTTGAGCGATGTATTAAGACGATATGTAAATGGGAGATTTTTTTAAGCAGCATTGGAGCATGTTGCTGTGTTAGAATAATGGGAGTTTGGCTTTGGATCTTGCTTTGTTAGCCTGAGTTGGGAGTGCCTAAAACTGACAGGAATGTTTATGTTTTTATTAAAAGTGTTCCATGTCCAAATAATGGCACTTTCACCTTAATCCCGCTCCCCCCCCCCCCCCGGAAACCCATAAAAGTCAAGTTTGGACTAAACAAGAATTGTATGACTTGATCAATGGCATTTGAAAGCAATATGCTGATGCTGGAAAGTCTGTAATGCCAGAAAGCACAAATACTGGCCGTACTGGAAGCCTGGGTTGGTGCCACTTGTCAGACGTACTTGCTTGCAGGACTTGCAGTGAAACATACTCTTTCCGTGACATTCGAGGGGCTGAATGGCCTACTCCTATTCCTACGAATGGCGGAACAGGCTCGAGGGGCTGAATGGCCTACTCCTGTTCCTACGAATGGCGGAACAGGCTCGAGGGGCTGAATGGCCTACTCCTGTTCCTATGACATTATATTTATATTTAATTTAAAGTGATGACTACAAGCTTTGACAGCAGGCAGGTTGGTGTGAGAAATGCTTTAGCAGAAATCTCTTATCTAAGAACACATCTGGCATATATTTACAGAAAAAAGGTTCTTGCCTCAAATCCCACAAGACACCGTCGATCGCACTCTGCTGGTTTGGCAACTGCACTTAGCTAAGTGGCCAAAGAAGCATGTTGATCAGGAAGAGTAGTTTTGAGTTTAAGATTTTAGATCCAGTTTACACTTGCGACTGGGGCAACTTGGGTTTGCTGCTATCGGAGTACCGTGGAGATGTAACCCATAAGGTTTACATTGTTGAAAGCCTCAACCAGTCAGGTGCCCAGGACAGACAGCGACGACACATCACGTTAACATCCCCTATTGCTTGGAGAAAGATGAAAGGTAAACATTAATACAGGCAGAGATAGTGGTGTAACGTGTACCAATCCCACATGCAGATGTACGTACTTGTAGGACTTCAGTCACAGATGTTCATGTTAAGAGTTGCTCTTTGGAGTTGGGCTCAGTCACCCCATTGCTTCCAGGGTGAAAGTTTGAACTATTAGCTCCCTCAGTGGCTCAGTGAAAACCAGAACCATAGAGACCAGGAAGCTCAGAGTTGGCTGATCTCAATCCAGAATGGGGGTAAGGTTTTATACAGCTGGTCTTCGGGGTAGAGGCGGGGGGGTGGGGGGTTGGTTGCGGCTGGGTTGCGGAGAAATAACCAGGGTTCCTGTTCCTGATTGGTGTCCGTTGACCCCGGATGGAAGTGTGGACATTGTATGATGGACAGGTTTGAAGTCAGCTTTGAGGTGTCCCCTCTCTCCCATCATTTAATACCCTTCCAGCACTTGCTGCCAAAGCTCACAGGTGAATAATAGCCACTTGGTGAGAAACTGGAAGGTGTCCATGGAACTATATCCCTACAAGGAGTCAACAGCTTCAGGAAGGGAGGGAAGAAAATTGGGGAGAAGGGGCGGGGGAGAAAAGTTTAACAATTAATGGGGCGAGACAATATATCCAACCTTTATGTTCATTTTTACGATGAGATGAATTAATTGCCAGTAAATTGCTCCGAGCACCAAACCAGCAGTGATCGCCACTCATTAGATTTAAATTCACCCACCGCGTCCTTTTTGGCGGCAAATTCCTTGAAATTCGAGTTCAAATAACATCAGCGTTCTGTCCCGAGCTGTGTGAGTGGTGAAAGGCTCTCTAAGACCCCTCAACCAATCAGCTTGAAGCAAATCACGCTGTGAGAACCAGGAAGTACAAATCATTCACAAACTGCGGAGACCCTGATGTGCCCGATAAGGTATTATAAAATAACATAGAGAAAGTGAAATGAAGAGACGATAAAATTAAAAGACTGAGATAAGAGACAGAAGGAAAAAGTTTTTAAAAAGTTTTAATTTAAAAGTTTTCCTATAAGTGTCCAAAAACTATTAAAATCAGGAGTAATGAGACTCCACATTTTTAAAAGTTAATTTTTAGTGCCAGAGAGGTTGTTTGGCAGTCATTAAGACTTACCATGCTGTTAAAACTTAATTTAGACTTGAAAAACTACCTGTTTTGTGGCGAGATTAGTTTGTTTCCAGCTGGGCAGGAGAGTAAGTTGGAGCTGGTCTGTTGATTCCATTGATTGCAGCCGGCAATGTCCTTTTAAGGCGAAGCTGTCAGATTGCCAGTGAACCAGGAAGAGCAAGTTCCAGATTTCCATATTTGACTGCGCAGGTGTGGTTGCCGGAACTTGTTCTTTGATTTCACCACTAATAACGATGAGCGCTGTTGGGCTCACCGTTATTTTAAAAGCAATTTCTGGGCCAATATGTTTAATATTAATTGTCAGGAGGTTGTGGGTTCATGTCCCACTCCATAGACTTGAGCACAAAATCTAGGCTGACACTTCAGTGCAGTACTGAGGGAATGCTGCACTGTCAGAGGTGCCGTCCTTCAGGTGAGACTTTAAACCGAGGCCCCGTCTGCCCTCTCAGGCGGATGTAAAAGATCCCATGGCACTATTTCGAAGAAGAGCAGGGAAATTCTCCCTGGTGTCCTGGTCAATATTTATCCATCAATCAACATCACTAAAACAGATTATCTGGTCATTATCACATTGCTGTTTATGGGACCTTGCTGTGTGCAAATTGGCTGCTGCGTTTCCTACATTACAACAGTGACTACACTTCAAAAAAGTACTTCATTGGCTGTAAAGTGCCTTAGGACATTCTGAGGTCGTGAAAGGCTTGATATATTTTTTATATGTATTAATGACCTGGACTTGGGTATATAGGGCATAATTTCAAAGTGTGCAGATGACAGGAAACTTAGAACTGTAGTAAACCACGAGGAGGATACTAACAGACTTCAGGAGGACATAGACAGATTGGTTGAGTTGTCTGTCTCAGCAATAAACAAAAGGGCTGCAAATGGGGGAAGGGCACTGAAGGGTATGTGTGATAAAAGGATGATCTAAGATTCGATATTCATAATCTGGTTCGGAATGATGAAAGATGAGTATTTCTGTGACCTTTTGTGCTGCGGTGTTTTATCAGATTGTGAAATCAAAAATTAGGAACAGTTGCTGCTACGTGATAAAGTAAATACATTTTGATTCATTACCAGTGCAGACGCACAGTATTCTTGATCTACCTGCATGGTTGTAGAACTTGAACATAATGTGCTTTAGAACTTGTACTGTCACTGCGAGGTACTGGAGTACACTGGGACTCTGTTCCTGTGAAGTGCAACCTGTAAGAGAGTACAAATAAAAATAGCTAGCTCTCTTTGAAGCATTTCATATTTCTTCTTTTATTATTCCTGAGGTTTTTTGGTCTCTTCTGGTTGGGTAATTGAGAATTGAGCTTTTTTTTGCACTCGGTGCTTATTTCGAGCTCTCATGTTAGAGGTAGCTGGGCCCCTCCCTTTACCCTGTCCAAAGAATAATCTGCCAGGGCCACCTTTTCATTCCCATTTTCCCACACTTGTTTTAAAAATCCGTAAGGCTCTTTTCTTCATGTTGAGGTTTAGTCAGTGCTGCGCGTTGGAAAGTTTTTGAACTGACTGGGTGGAGTCTAACCACTCACCTCAACATCCTCACCCTCCCACTCACCTCACACCTTTAGCAGCTGTTTAAGGTTGGGTGTCGAAGGTCCCAGAAGTGAAAGGAGACTGTTTTAATCCTCAAACGCTCAATCCAGGAAATGTGTTACTGTAACAGGAGTCCTTACTCCCCATATGTGGTGGAGGGGACTAGATGCTGTAATACTACAAACACCATTTCATTTTTGGGGGAAGGTGACAGGTGAATGTTGGAGACTCAGGTTTTTGAAAGGAAGAAAGACTTGCATTTATATCATGCCCATCAGGACCTCGGGACATCCCAAAGCACTTTACAGCCAATGAAGTACTCTTGAAGTGTAGTCACTGTTGTAATGTGAGAAACACGGCAGCCAATTTGCACACAGCAAGATCCCACAAACAGCAACGTGATAAGGAACAGATAATCTGCTTTTTTGGTGATGTTGGTTGAGGGATAAACATTGACCAGGACACCGGGAGAACTACCCTGCTCTTTTTCGAAATAGTGCCATGGGATCTTTTACATCCACCTGAGAGGGCAGGCGGGACATCATTTTAGCAGCTCATCCGAAAGACGGCCCCTACTGACAATGCAGCACTCCCTCAGTACTGCCCTGGAGTGTCAGCCTATGGGCTCAAGTCTCTGGAGTGGAGTTTGAACCTACAATCTTCTGACTCGGAGGCAAGAGTGCTACCCCTGAGCCATGGCTGACACCGTGCCATTTTGAGTAATAATTTGGGGAGTAACGTGGTTTTACTTTGAATCGAACACTGTGTGTAAGACTGATGTGACTAAGAGACTAATAAATGCAGTCTCAACGCAGTGACGGCTTGTAGTGTTCTGTGCACTTGCGAGGTGTAGAGCTGAACCCATGTGAGGCCAGCTAATTTAAATAAATATTTTACGCTTCTGGTGTAAAGTGGACGATGTGCTGGGTGTGTTATTGTGCGCTTATAAGTGGAATTGTCACAAAGTATCTGAAGAGATAATTTTCCTTATTCATTTTTGGGATATGGGCATTGCTGGCCAGGCTGCCATTTATTACCCATCCTCGGTTGTATCAAACAGGTCTTCTGTTTGATACAACCGAGTAACTAATAATCCAGAGACCGTGAGTTCAAATCCCACCATGGTAGTTCAGAATTTGAATTCAGTTTTAAAAAATCTAGAAATTAAAAGCTGGTATCAGCAAAACTGACCATGAAGCTATTTGATTGGTGTAAAAACCCAACTGGTTCACTAATGTCCTATAGGGAAGGAAACCTTCCATCCTTACCTGGACTGGCCTACATGTGACTCCAGTCCCATGCCAATGTGGTTGACTCAACTGCCCTCTGAAGTGGCCCAGCAAGCCCCTCAGTTGTATCAAACGGCACAGATTGCAGCAGTTCAAGAAAGCTCATCACCACCCTCTCAAGGGCAAATAGGGATAGACAATAAATGGCGACTTTGCCAGCGATGCCCACATCCCAAGAATGAGTTTTAAAAATCCACTACTCTGTCTTCTGCTCTTAACCAATTTCCTATGCGTGAAGCCTTTAATACCATGTGTCTTGATTGTATCAACAAACCCCCTATTTTATCAAGCACCTTTTGATACAACAACCGCTCTATTTCCTGTATCAATGATGCAGCACCAATCATAGCATCATGCAATGATGGGATACGGGTTTGGGCTCCTGATCTCTACCACTGTTGCCTCCCTAATGAATGGGAGGGGGGTGGGGTGGTGGTGTGCTAGTGTCTGTACAATGCAAACACTGTAGAATGTGCATATAGATCAGTCTCCTGCCTTTGCAGATCCCACACGGTGAAATACTTCAATCTCTGTTTACATAGGAATTCCCCAGGTCTGAAACTGTGAGTTTCTTTGATGCAATAATATTCCACCAACCTTACTATTCCATGATGCAAAGAGCCTACCACATCCTAACTAGTGGACCTCTTTCTAACTCTGTGTGTGTTTTCAGTAGACCCATTTATATAGATCAGTGCTGCTGACTGGGCTGTATGTTTTAGTGAAGGGGATTTTACTTTGTCCCTTTAGTCCTGAGGTTTCTAATCAGAAGGGGGAAACAAATCACAGTCCAGGATGGCTTCGAGTGAGTGGAGATATTAAACTTGTTGGCGCGTTGTTTTTCTAATCTTTGAACTGTAGGCTTTATGAGGAAAATAAAGTTTAATAGATAATTTAAACTGTGATTGCAGAGCTGAAGGACGCAACTAGCAAACCCTCAGAGGGATTGGTAACTCTCGATCTCACTCTCGCTCTTTTTTCCTCATTCTTTCAATCTCTCTTGTACTCGTTTTCTTTCGCTCACACTCTTTTACTTCCCCCCCCTCTCCTCCTTTCCTGAAGGTGCTGATTCACATTAGAGGGACTGGCTGCCTAGTCAGTGAGTGCCTCAGCCTGGTCAGTGAGTGCCTCAGCCTGGTCAGTGAGTGCCTCAGCCTGGTCAGTGAGTGGTCAGCCTGGTCAGTGAGTGCGTCGGCCTGGTCGGTGAGTGCGTCAGCCTGGTCAGTGAGTGGTCAGCCTGGTCAGTGAGTGCGTCAGCCTGGTCAGTGAGTGCGTCAGCCTGGTCTGTGAGTGCGTCAGCCTGGTCGGTGAGTGCGTCAGCCTGGTCAGTGAGTGCGTCAGCCTGGTCAGTGAGTGCGTCAGCCTGGTCAGTGAGTGCCTCAGCCTGGTCAGTGAGTGGTCAGCCTGGTCAGTGAGTGCATCAGCCTGGTCAGTGAGTGCGTCAGCCTGGTCAGTGAGTGCCTCAGCCTGGTCAGTGAGTGGTCAGCCTGGTCAGTGAGTGCATCAGCCTGGTCAGTGAGTGCGTCAGCCTGGTCAGTGAGTGCCTCAGCCTGGTCAGTGAGTGGTCAGCCTGGTCAGTGAGTGCGTCAGCCTGGTCAGTGAGTGCGTCAGCCTGGTCAGTGAGTGCGTCAGCCTGGTCTGTGAGTGGTCAGCCTGGTCAGTGAGTGTGTCAGCCTGGTCAGTGAGTGTGTCAGCCTGGTCAGTGAGTGTGGGTCGGCCTGGTCGGTGAGTGCGGGTCGGCCTGGTCAGTGAGTGCGTCAGCCTGGTCAGTGAGTGCGTCAGCCTGGTCAGTGAGTGCGTCAGCCTGGTCAGTGAGTGTGGCAGCCTGGTCAGTGAGTGCGTCAGCCTGGTCGGTGAGTGCGTCAGCCTGGTCGGTGAGTGCGTCAGCCTGGTCGGTGAGTGCGTCAGCCTGGTCAGTGAGTGCGTCAGCCTGGTCAGTGAGTGCGTCAGCCTGGTCAGTGAGTGTGGCAGCCTGGTCAGTGAGTGCGTCGGCCTGGTCGGTGAGTGCGTCGGCCTGGTCGGTGAGTGCGTCGGCCTGGTCGGTGAGTGCGTCAGCCTGGTCAGTGAGTGCGTCAGCCTGGTCAGTGAGTGCCTCTCGCTGCTCCATTGAGTGATTTGACCACGGAGAAGTTATAGCTGAGGCCACCCTGCCTCCACCTGATCTCACTGCATTCTGTTCAGCAGGTGGTGCTGGAAAGCAGTCGGGTATGGGAGCTCTGTTCGATATATTTGGTTCTTTCCTGCTCCCCCAAAGCCCATTGTAGCACCTACTATCACACCATATAAGATCCAAGTCATCCTGTTTGGCTCCTGGTAAAAGGTCTGTACACTTGCCCCAGCTCTCTCCTCCTCTCTGGTTGCTTACTCAGGCTGAACCCATCAGTGCGTGACCTCCGAGTCCAGTTCGTCCCTGAGCAGAGTTTCAAACCCCATGTCCTATCTGACACCAAGAACAGTTACTTCCACTTACACAACAATGCCCGTCTCCACCTTTACCTCATTCCTCACCGTCACTGAAACTCTTTACACTTTTATCGGCTCCTGGTTTTGACTTCTGAGCTCCAGCCGCACGAGCTGCGACACCCATGTCCTGTACGGCATGAAGTTCCACTCGCCAATCACCTCTGCCCTCGCCAACCTCAGTTGGCTCCCTGTTGAATTTGTAATCCTTGTCTTCACTTGCCATTCCCCATGGCCTCACTCGGCCCTATCTCTGCAGTCTCCTCCAGCCCTATGCCTCAGTCTCCTGACCCTCAGGCTCTGTGCAATCCCTTCCATCCCTCTGTTCTACTATCGATGGTAGAGCCTTCAGCTGACTGGAACTCTCTCCCTATACCCCTCCACCTTACAAGACATAACATTGTTGGTTGTAATGTTCGATTGGTGTCCTGGAGTTTTGATGGAGGGTCAGAGAAAATTTGCAGAACTTTACCTTGATGAACGTACTAAAGAAATAAGAAAGAACTTGCACTTTTATAGCGCCTTTCACGACCTCAGGACGTCCCAAAGCACTTTACAACCAATGAAGTACTTTTGAAGTGCAGCCACTGTTGTACTGTAGGAAACGCGGCAGCCAATTTGTGCACAGCAAGATCCCACAAACAGCAATAAGATAAATGACCAGATACTCTGTTTTTTAGTTGGTTTGGAGATAAATACTGGCCAGGACACAGGGGAGAACTCCCCTGCTCTTCTTCGAATAGTGCCATGGGATCTTTTACGTCCACCTGAGAGGACAGATGGACTTCTCTCATCTGAAAGACGGCACCTCTGACAGTGCAGCACTCACTCCGTACTGCACTGGAGTGTCAGCCTGGATTATGCGCTCAAGTCTCAACATTAACCATAGTTATTTAACTCCTTCAGGGGATTTAATGAGTTGAATTAATTCACGATGGGGCAATTTTACAGTCGGGCTCAAGGGGTCGAATCCCCTCATAGTCTGTTCTTGTGTTAATGTGTGTACAGAGAGAAATAAAACCTACACTGCAGATATTGCTTGCAAGCTATTGAGCTAATTTGGTGGAGACTGCCCCACTCAGCTTCTAGCCTTTTTGCACGTCCAGATCGCCTCAGTAATCTCTGTGGTGGTGGTGGAAGCAATACATCCTTTGTCTTTCATCCAACCGCTGCCAATATTTATCTTCACAATATACTTGAATAAATTTAATTTACATAGGATTTTCAGCACAAAAACAGGCCAGTCACCCAACTGGACTATATTGGTGTTTATGCTCCACACGAGTCTCCTCCCACCTTACTTCATCTAACCCTATCAGCGTATCCTTCTATTCCTTTCTTGCTTGTGTACTTATCTAGCTTCCCCTTAAATGCATCTATTCTAATCGCCTGAACCACTCCATGTGGTAGTGAGTTCCACATTCTAACCACTCTCTGGGTAAAGAAGTTTCCCCTGAATTCCCTATTGGATTTATTAGTGACTATCTTATATTTATGGCCCCTAGCTCTGTTCTCTCCCATAAGTGGAAACATCTTCTCTACATCTACCCTATCAAACCCCTTCATAATCTTAAAGACCTCTATCAGGTCACACCTCAGCTTGCTCTTTTCTAGATAAAAGAGACCAAGCCTGTTCAATCTTTCCTGATAAGTATAGCCTCTCAGTTCTGATATCATTGGTGTAAATCTTTGTTGGACCTTCTCCAGTGCCTCTGTATCCTTTTTATAATAGGGAGACCAGAACTCCTTTTCCCCTTTGTCCAAACAATACCCTACATTTTGTGACTGCGGAAAAAAATACTTTCTGCTCGATTGTCAGCCAAATTTAGTTTCCGAATACCTTTGCCCACTAACGGATGAGCAATCGGAAATACCAACCCCTTGCATGTGAACGCTTTTCAGCCAATGGAGGCTTTAAGATTTCCAGTAAGGGGTCTAAAACATATATCTGTGTGTAGATAGATTATATTTAATACGTATGTACCAAATGGAATTTTTTTTAACTTGGGGACTTCAAGTATAACCCTTGGATTCCATTTACTTGTCAAATCTGCTTTTCCAGTGTTAAGTCGATCGGTTCAGTCAATAAACCACGAGCAGTA
This sequence comes from Heptranchias perlo, assembly GCF_035084215.1. NCBI lineage: Eukaryota > Metazoa > Chordata > Chondrichthyes > Hexanchiformes > Hexanchidae > Heptranchias > Heptranchias perlo. The sequence goes on from NC_090326.1 coordinate 17,584,973, forward strand.
TTTACGCCACTAACCAAGTTCCAACAGTCTCAGAAGTATGAGGAAATTAGCAGTTTAGAGTTAAGCCTATTCTTTCTGGAGTGTAAAGTAGTTAACCATAGAAAGAATTCCTTTCATGCCCTTCCATATACTTAGTTGGGGAATGAGTGTGAGGCTCTTCCAGTTTAGTACAAAAACAATAGTGCTACGCATCCAGAGTCCAGTTTAATGTTCAGCAAATGATTGTTACTCTCCTCTCTAAATAAGCTGGAGGTGTCAGACTTGGCTCAGTAGTAGCTTGCTCGCTTCTGATTCAGAAGGTGGTGGGTTCAAGTCCCACTCCAGAGATTTGAGCTCATAATCTAGTGCAGTACCGAGGGAGTGCTACACTCTCAAAGTTTCTGCCCTTCAGGTGAGGTCCTGTCTGCCCTCTCAGGTGAACATAAAAGATCCCATGGCAATATTTGAAGAAGGTGTTCTGGTCAATATTTATCCTACTAAAAACAGATTATCTGGTCATTATCACATTGCTGTTTGTGGGACCTTGCTCTGCACAAATTGGCTACTGTGTTTCCCTACATTACAACAGTGATTACACTTCAAAAGTACTTTATTGGCAGTGAAGCACTTTTCGGACAACCTGAGGTCATGAAAGACGCTATAGAAATGCAAGTTCTTTTTCTTTTAATGTGCAAGTTTTCATAGAGCATGCTTTTGGCAAACTGTCAGCATTATAATGTGTTTCCATTCTGTGACCATCCATTGTTCAAAAAGGAGATGTGGGTATTAGCAAAGAAAAGTGTGACCTGGTGGACCAGCTTTCACCTCCGATCTGTCATTGTAGGTTTCAGTTGATGAAGTACAAATATCAAACCCAGTGCAGATATTAGTGTAATTAGTTAAATCTGTCTAATGCTGGTATATTTTATACTGGGAATGGCAACGCAGTGACCCTTGGTTACCATTTCACTAAGACTGTTGATGTCTCAACAGATGCCTTATAAATGGACTTTTTTATGTTGGAATGGAGTTAAGATACAGATCAGTCATGATGTGACTGAATGGTGGAACAGGCTCGAGGGGCTGAATGGCCGACTCCTGTTCCTAATGAAAGGTGGAACAGGTTCGAGGAGCTGAATGGCCGACTCCTGTTCCTAATGAATGGTGGAACAGGTTCGAGGAGCTGAATGGCCGACTCCTGTTCCTAATGAATGTTGGAACAGGCTCGAGGGGCTGAATGGCCGACTCCTGTTCCTAATGAATGGTGGAACAGGCTCGAGGGGCTGAATGGCCGACTCCTGTTCCTAATGAATGGTGGAACAGGCTCGAGGGGCTGAATGGCCGACTCCTGTTCCTAATGAATGTTGGAACAGGCTCGAGGAGCTGAATGGCCGACTCCTGTTCCTAATGAATGGTGGAACAGGCTCGAAGGGCTGAATGGCCGACTCCTGTTCCTAATGAATGTTGGAACAGGCTCGAGGGGCTGAATGGCCGACTCCTGTTCCTAATGAATGGTGGAACAGGTTCGAGGAGCTGAATGGCCGACTCCTGTTCCTAATGAATGGTGGAACAGGCTCGAAGGGCTGAATGGCCGACTCCTGTTCCTAATGAATGTTGGAACAGGCTCGAGGGGCTGAATGGCCGACTCCTGTTCCGAATGAAAGGTGGAACAGGCTCGAGGGGCTGAATGGCCGACTCCTATTCCTAATGAAAGGTGGAACAGGCTCGAGGGGCTGAATGGCCGACTCCTGTTCCTAATGAATGGTGGAACAGGCTCGAGGGGCTGAATGGCCGACTCCTGTTCCTAATGAATGGTGGAACAGGCTCGAGGGGCTGAATGGCCGACTCCTATTCCTAATGAAAGGTGGAACAGGCTCGAGGGGCTGAATGGCCGACTCCTGTTCCTAATGAATGGTGGAACAGGCTCGAGGGGCTGAATGGCCGACTCCTATTCCTAATGAATGTTGGAACAGGCTCGAGGGGCTGAATGGCCGACTCCTGTTCCTAATGAATGGTGGAACAGGCTCGAGGGGCTGAATGGCCGACTCCTGTTCCGAATGAAAGGTGGAACAGGCTCGAGGGGCTGAATGGCCGACTCCTGTTCCTAATGAAAGGTGGAACAGGTTCGAGGGGCTGAATGGCCGACTCCTGTTCCTAATGAATGGTGGAACAGGCTCGAGGGGCTGAATGGCCGACTCCTGTTCCTAATGAATGTTGGAACAGGCTCGAGGGGCTGAATGGCCGACTCCTGTTCCTAATGAATGGTGGAACAGGCTCGAGGGGCTGAATGGCCGACTCCTGTTCCTAATGAATGTTGGAACAGGCTCGAGGGGCTGAATGGCCGACTCCTGTTCCTAATGAATGTTGGAACAGGCTCAAGGGGCTGAATGGCCGACTCCTGTTCCTAATGAATGTTGGAACAGGCTCGAGGGGCTGAATGGCCGACTCCTGTTCCTAATGAATGGTGGAACAGGTTCGAGGGGCTGAATGGCCGACTCCTGTTCCTAATGAATGGTGGTACAGGCTCGAGGGGCTGAATGGCCGACTCCTGTTCCTAATGAATGTTGGAACAGGCTCGAGGGGCTGAATGGCCGACTCCTGTTCCTAATGAATGGTGGAACAGGCTCGAGGAGCTGAATGGCCGACTCCTGTTCCTAATGAATGTTGGAACAGGCTCGAGGGGCTGAATGGCCGACTCCTGTTCCTAATGAATGTTGGAACAGGCTCGAGGGGCTGAATGGCTGACTCCTGTTCCTAATGAATGGTGGTACAGGCTCGAGGGGCTGAATGGCCGACTCCTGTTCCTAATGAATGGTGGAACAGGCTCGAGGGGCTGAATGGCCGACTCCTGTTCCGAATGAATGGTGGAACAGGCTCGAGGGGCTGAATGGCCGACTCCTGTTCCGAATGAATGGTGGAACAGGCTCGAGGGGCTGAATGGCCGACTCCTGTTCCGAATGAATGGTGGAACAGGCTCGAGGGGCTGAATGGCCGACTCCTGTTCCTAATGAATGGTGGAACAGGCTCGAAGGGCTGAATGGCCGACTCCTGTTCCGAATGAATGGTGGAACAGGCTCGAAGGGCTGAATGGCTGACTCCTGTTCCGAATGAAAGGTGAAACAGGCTCGAGGGGCTGAATGGCCGACTCCTGTTCCGAATGAATGGTGGAACAGGTTCGAGGGGCTGAATGGCCGACTCCTGTTCCTAATGTTGGATCGGTCAACATTGCCGTTTCGTTCACTTGTCTTAAAACTGACAAATGCCTAAAGTCCTGGGTAAAGTTTGTTTTGCAACTTTTTAAAATCTCTTTTCAGCTTTAATTGGATATCTATGTTATTAATGGCAGTTAGGTGTCCAAATTTTGAGAGGAAATTTCTTTTATTGGTTCCCAGTACCAGTGATTTTGTGCGTTTTTTTTTTCTTCAAGCCGACCACATCAGTGAATTTTGGGACTGGTCGATTTATTACTTGGAGATTTGGTAGAGGTTGGACTGTGATTTGTCTGCTCAAGGTGCTATGAGATTGAGTGATTCTCTTCACCTCTTGCCTTGGAAGTGGGGGTGGGGGGGGGGGGAGGAGGAGGCGGGGAGAAAGTGGACATGAGATGGATTAATATTGGCTGGTCAACATTTGTCATGGGAAGGGGGGAGAGGGGAGGGGAAGAGGAGACTGGGGCCCATTAGTCCCTGAATAACTTCCACCTGTGTGTTTGCTCCTTCTTATCTTTGCCTGAAATGCGCTGCTCTGAAACGTGCTTGTAATGTTGATGCTCCACTCAATTTTTTTTCATGCAAGCATGGAACGGATGGTTCTTTTCTACCTCACTCCACTTGTAAATCCTAGAAAGCCAACTCAACTCTCTCTGCTGTTGGGTTTCCCACATCGTGTAAATGATACAAAGCTAAACCCCAGATGTCAAACCGTGCAAAATGAGCTAACGAAGGGACGGACCAAAAAGAACTGGCAGTGAGCCCCTGCCCTGGGCCCTGTCACTTTCTGTTGGTTCTCGCATGTTCCTCTGGTGCCTCATGGCTCTGCCCCAGCTGGTGACCCATCTTTGTCACAGCATGGGGTCAGGATTTTTCAGAAGGTCCTTGGAATGTGTAACAAATCCCTTAAGCTTTATCAGCTATTCTGTATGTACCATGAGCTCTGTACATGGGCCAAGCACAGAGAATGTTGCTGCAGGAATGTACTCTGATGGCCAGAAGTGAAGCTAACATCCTGTTAAAGCTGTTGAATTGTTTCCCACACAGCTTTTTGGACAGATTTGATGAGTTTATTCCCTGTGCCTCTTTCTTTCTTTCTTTCAAATTAATTTAAACTTGCTTTTCTGCGGACCAGGCTCCCTTGGGAGAAGATTGAAGCAGTTAGTGTTGATTCATTCAAATGCAAATTAGATAGTAATTTGAGGCACGACATGTGGTAAGTGCAGCATGCTTGGGAGGAACAGGTGACTTTGGACCTATGGATCACTTCCCTAAGCTTTTTCATGTCTGGGTCTGTTGTAGACTAATTGATAAAGATTGATTGCTATGATTAGTCAACAACTCCATTATCATTGTATCGTGCGACTACCGGGATGGTAGAAGGTGAACTAGATGGACCTTGGTCTTTTTTTGTCCAGGCGTTCCTATGTTCCATTGTGCACTGCTTACTACACCCCAGCCTGAGCCCTTCCACACACTGTACAAGAACTCTCGATCAGTCAGATTGTACAGTTCCAGAATGTTACATAGAATCGACAGCACAGAAACAGGTCATCCAGCCCAACTGGGTGTTTATACTCCAGATGAGCCTCCTCCCACTCTAACTACCTCTTCCCATCCTGCCCCTATATTCCTCTATCCCCTTCCTCCCTCGTGTATGCACCAAGCCTCCCCTTAAATACATCAGTGCTTCAACCACTCCATGTGGCAGCAAGTTCCACATTCTCACCACTCTCTACCTAAAGAAATTCCTCCTCAGTTCTTTATTTGATCTGTTAGTGGCTACCTTGAATTTATGCCCCCTTGTTTTGGACTCGCTCACAAGTGGGAATGTGTGTGTCTATAAATAGATTTGAGAAGTCTGAAAATGTCCCAGATGCTGCTATAATAGTTTTGCTTTAAAGTACATCAAACATTTTGGCTCAAAGTCTCCAGTTGGGTGATTAGCCCAGCCTATTTCGACCTGTCTGCTTGCTTGCTTTTCCAGATGAATGGAATATTTTTTATTAAGTTTGGCACAGGTAAGGTCCGATCAGAACATCCCCTAAACTGCCTGGATTAGGTTCATCAATCTAACGAGCACATTCTCTGCCCGTATCCTCTGGCTGCCTGTTGTATGAGTTGGACACCATTTTGTTTCGCACATTTATCCAGAGGAAATGGGGTTGAGACTTCTTGAACTACTTCTTTAGTTGTTCTTTTTAGGTGTCAGTCATGGCTTAGTTAATAACACTCTCACCTCTGAGTCAGAAGGTTGTGGGTTCAAGTCCCACTCCAGAGACTTGAGACAATATCTAGACTGACACACCAGGGCAGTACTGAGGGAGTACTGCACTGTCAGAGGTGCTGTCTTTCAGATGAGACATTAAACCGAGGTCCTGTCTGTTCTCTCAGGTGGATGTAAATGATCCCATGACACTACTCTGAAGAAGAGCAGGGGAGTTCTCCCTGGTGTCCTGGAAAATATTTATCCCTCAACCAACATCGCTAAAAACAGATTACCTGATCACTATCACATTGTTGTTTGTGGGATCTTGCTGTGCGCAAATTGGCTGCCACGTTTCCTACATTACAACAGTGACTACACTTCAAAAGTATTTCATTGGCTGTAAAGCGATTTGGGATGTCCTGAGGTCGTGAAAGGTGCTATATAAATGCAAGGTTTTTCTTTTTTTAAACTTTAAAATGCTTCTCCACTAGAAAAAGACCATATCCATCTTGGTTCCATGTGGGTGTGGTCCTCTGCAGTGAGAGATCTACCATGCTCTCAAATATCGTGAGAACGCTATGGTAAGGGGGGAAAGAATGCAATTATTTTCGTTAATGTCCAATACAATACAGTTTGGTAATCTATCAGGCTTCAGTGGGCCCTTTAAGGCCATTATCCATAGGACCGATGGTATCTCCCAGACCGTGCTACCAATATCTTAGTTCTGTCATTGATACATATCTTATCCTTGAGGTCTGCAGTACAGTGTAATGAGCAGTAGACTAGACCTGTGGAGAATAGTGCAGCCTTTAAACTCCTAGTGACCGCAGTCTAAATGCCAACATTTTTTAAAATGTCAACAAGATCTCAGCCATCGAGTGGCTGGATTCTTCTGTTCTGTTCTTCTGCCCTTCCTTTAATTACCGTTCCCACATACAAGAGAGTGGACAGGCAGCCAGTTTCCCGGACTCCGGATGTTGCTCCATAACTGGGTAACAGAATAGCCCTGATTTTGTTGGAGTGGGGCCCATTAGTTAGACTTTTTCCCTTACCCTTGAGCTCAAATTTTCACACCGCAAATTGCTGGAAGTGCGAAATGATAATTGTGAGGCGAGGGAAACAGGGCATCTAGGACCACAGTGAACGTCGGGTCCAATGGCCCATCTACTTAACTAATGAGATTTAAGGATAGAGAAATAAACAGAACAAGGACTGAGAAGGAAATAGGGTGAATTAGAGTCAAATTGGGTACAGAAAGAGAAATGAGAGGGAAAGATTGGACAAAGAGAGAGAAAAAAGAGAGAAAAGAAAAGTAAGAAAAACATTTATAATTTTCAATTTGAAAAATCTCTAAGAACAATTTGCTACATGCAGTTTAAATTGTTCCCTTTCTGGGCCGGAGAGGTTGAATGGCAGTGCAGGAACATAAATCTCCTCATTAAAAGGGTCCTCGCGTCATTAAGTACCAGCCCTAACTTTCTGCAACGAGTTTAATTAGTAATTAATGCAGTAACTTCACGAAACTCACAGGGAGGTTGAGGACGAGATGCCGTTTTCGCGAGGCTAACGATGGAGCGACGCAAACCATCCAGCAACTTGTGGCGATTCGCAATTCACGGGGTATCTCTTCCTCGCCACAAATCACTGGACGACTTACACACTAATCACGACGAGCGCCATTAAACTCGCCGTTATTTTGGCAGCAAATTCTGGACCAATATGTAAAGTTTGGGTTTATTTTTAATTCTCCCCTCCCCTCTGCTTTGGGTTGGCTTGCACAGATAACCTGAACGAAATCAGATTTTCACCATGTGGGGACTCGCAAGAGGGCCCAGATCTTGGGTTGTAAAATTTCAAGGCCAGGGCCTCATTGGGGAAACTTCCTCTTTCCTCCTTTTGATTCACTTCAGGTGCGATCGGGGTTGCCGACGCTGGAGGTTTCATCACATGACCTCCTGCCTCCACACGCTCCGACCATTGGTTCTCTGACACGTCAATCCTCGCGGAGCCCCGCCTTCCCCATTGGAAAGCAAACAGACTCTTCATTACCCGATTGGATGATTCTTGACTCTCAGGTCAAACAGCCCTTTTTCTGCCCATCTCCAATATTTTTCATCTAACATTGGAAAGCATTCAAAGAAAATGAGCCAACAATTTGTTTTAAAGCCCCTGTGATTTTTCTCCCTACATCAATAGTGTGCAAGGACTCCAAAAGTCTGCCCCTGTATGCAAAGTGGGTTGGCTGCTTTAAAACAGAATCAGAGGTTCTCTTTGCAAATTCTTACCAAGACCTCGGGCTCGATTTTGGAATGAAGTAGCAGGTGCATTGGGGACGGGGGGTCTCTGAAAATCGGAGAAATCCCGACCAGCTCCAGTCCACAGACTTCCAGGTTCCCCACCGACGCGTCTGGGCGCGCGCACCTCACAAATACGGAAGTCCCACCAGCAATTAAAGCCGGTGGGATGATACTTAAGAGAGTTATTTAGATAATTGAAGTACTTCAGATACTTAATTTTCTGCACAATGAGGCAGGGGTCCGATTTTCAAACATCCCCAGCGTGTTTCCCGAGCTATGGGAAACACTCCATGTTCTGCCAGACGAGTTTCAGCCAGCAGCCAGTTGGACATTCAAATGCTTGTTTGACAGATGGGGCTAAAAGGTGAGTTAGTGCAGCAGGGCACTCAGTTCTTTCAGACAAACTTTTGGCTGGGAGATCTTTGTGTTTTTACACTGAAAATTCTTTTGTTCATACATATTTACCAACTTTTCAGACCCCCTCAAACTGACACCATCAGGATGGGGGGGGCGCCATGGCTGCGTTCACCAGTACATCTGAGAACGAGTAACATCACCAGCACCCCCCGCCCCTCCCCACAAAACAGTCCCACGGCTACATATGCACCCACTGTAAAGTGATCCAATGGGTGGCATCAAGTGTCGACGTTCATAGTGAACCTCATGAAAGGGCCCTATCACAAAAGTCAGTCAACAATGGGCAAGACGTGGCAATAGTGGTGAGAATGATAACATTTAATGTGATTTTAACAAAAAACAAATATAAATGAAAAACACCCTTGTGCGCACCCTTCGTGATCACAAAACCTTTGCCTTCCTCTTCCTACCGCTTCTACGTGGTGCATCCCCTGTGGCTGCAGCAGGTTACTCATGTTCATGCCTTGACTGCTTAGATGCTTTGGGCCTATGCCCTCTGGGTTTTGGAGCCCACGAGGGCCCCTCCAAAGACTGCTCCACCTGCACCTGTGCAGGGGCAGTCTCGCCATCTCCGACAGACAGGCACTCGAGGGTGTGGCTGATCTCCTGCTCCGCGTCTGCGAGGACCACTACTTGTTGTGGCCCCCCTCCGGTCCTCGCCCTCTCGCGTGCATTTTGCGCTCTCTTCTAGAAGGGGAGAAAGAACAGACGTGTTAGTGAGTGATGGTGAAGTGGCCAACCGACGAATGCATTGCTTTGGGCGAGACTGACCGTGAAAAAGATGCATCAGAGGGTGGGTATGAGGCAGAGACATCACATTGGATGAGGATTGGGGTGAGTGGATTGATGAATTGGGGGGAGTGGGGGCGGAGATGTGGAAGACGGAATGTAGGAGAATCAGTAAGTGTACTCACTTTTGCTGACCTGGTTAGGTCATTGAAACGCTTCCTGCACTGGATGCATGTGCGGGAGATGTTGCTGCTGCTGGTGACCTCCTCTGCCACCTCGAGCCTGGCCTTCTTGGTGGCAGAGGCAGGGCACTCCCTTCCGTTCATGAGGTAAAACACTTCCCTCCTCCTCCTCACCCCATCCAGTAGCACTTGGAGTGAGGCGTCGCTGACCCTTGGAGCAGCCTTGCCCCTGTGCTGCTCCATTGTGATTTCTGGGTCGTTGCTCCAGCAAAAGCCTTTGGAGCAATGGCCCTTTAAGCAGAGCTCGTCCAGCTGTCAGCCTGTGATGTGAGTGCACAGTCCGCCCACTGTGCAGCTTTCCGACGGCAAATCCGGAAGCCCCGATAAGTGGCACCAATTCACTTGCGATCACGTGGGAAGTAGACATTTTTGATTGGTCGGGTCATCCACGCGCCCATTCACCCCCCCCCTCCCGCTGCCATCCCGTCTCCATTCTAAAATCAGGGCCCTGGTCTCTTCCAGAACTTGTAAACAATTTTACAACACCAAGTTATAGTCCAGCAATTTTATTTTAAATTCACAAGCTTTCGGAGGCTTCCTCCTTCATCAGGTGAACGATGGAGGAAGCCTCCGAAGGAGGAAGCCTCCGAAAGCTTGTGAATTTAAAATAAAATTGCTGGACTATAACTTGGTGTTGTAAAATTGTTTACAATTGTCAACCCCAGTCCATCACCGGCATCTCCACATCATGTCTTCCAGAACTGTTATTCACCCCAATTCTGTGTAGTTTCACAGTAAGTAGAAAACTGTAACACTGGAATATTTCTGGTGCTGTAAGGAGATTTTGTTTTTCCTTTTTGAAGTCCAAGCAGTCTAGAAATGTGAAACTGTTCAAAGTTTTAACACCTCAGTGAACAATGATGGATTGACTTGTTATAGGTGTGTTCGCTTTCCCAGGCTGTATTCATGCAATGACCACAACAGAAATTACATCTCCATCTGTCGAGCTGCTTATATTAACACCTTAAACATGTTACTGCAGCCATCAGAGATTTTCTTTATCTACAGGCTGTTTCTTAGTCTTCTGTTTTGTACATGACAAAGATGTGAAGTGCTTTCACTTCTACTCACACCATTTCAAACTATGTTTAAAACTTCCAGTCTTGACTGTTGTAGGCTTGCTAACGAGGTGGAAAAATGCGTTTTAATATTCCACAAGGCTGGAAGTGTAGAATCTTAAGTAGTTCTGCCTCATTACTAAACAGTAATAGAAACTGCCCAGTACCGAATGTGGGAACATAGAAACATAAGAACAAGGAGGAGGCCATTCTGCCCCTCGAGCCTGTTCCGCCATTCTGTTGGCACATGGCTGATCTGTACCTCAACTCCATTTGTTCCATATCCCTTGAACAGGGAAGAGACAAGTCGATCTGTCGGACAAGACTGGTACCAGAGTACTTCAGTTTGTCTACTGTCTTCCGCCTCCCAGTGCAGTACAAGCAGAGATTGCTCAAACATTTTCCACTATATTTTTGGAAATGTCATCACTACATTTCCAGACGGGGTGAGGTGCTGTGGTGACCTCGCTGTAATTTGATTTGAACAACATCCCTCGGGGCAAGTTCTGCAGTAATAAATTGTACTCAGTCCTGTGGATGAAAGATCACAAAATAAAATTAAGAGGCTTTCCTCCTTTATTTTTTTTTTAAAAGAGAATCATCAAAGGTTACAGAAATTAAATCCATACATGTTTGAGTGCTGGACAGAAGAGTGGATAGAGAAAGGCTTGTGTGCTTGAGTGTGTGTGTGCTTGAGTGTGCGTATGCATGCATGTGCTTGAGTGCACGGACGTGTGTTTAAGTGTGCGTGTGTTTGCTTGAGTGGGCTCATGGGCACGTGTGTTTGAATGGGCACGTGTTTGACTACGCGTGCTTGAGTGTCGTGTGTGGTGTGTGTGTTTGTTGTGCGTGGTGTGTGTGTTTGTTGTGCGTGGTGTGTGTGTTTGTTGTGCGTGGTGTGTGTGTTTGTTGTGCGTGGTGTGTGTGTTTGTTGTGCGTGGTGTGTGTGTTTGTTGTGCGTGGTGTGTGTGTTTGTTGTGTGTGGTGTGTGTGTGTGGTGTGTGTGTTTATTGTGTGGTGTGTGTGTTTGTCGTGTGTGGTGTGTGTGTTTGTTGTGTGTGGTGTGTGTGTTTGTTGTGTGGTGTGTGTGTTTGTTGTGTGTGGTGTGTGTGTTTGTCGTGTGTGGTGTGTGTGTTTGTCGTGTGTGGTGTGTGTGTTTGTCGTGTGTGGTGTGTGTGTTTGTTGTGCGTGGTGTGTGTGTGTGGTGTGTGTGTGTGCTGTGTGTGTTTATTGTGTGGTGTGTGTGTTTGTCGTGTGTGGTGTGTGTGTTTGTTGTGTGTGGTGTGTGTGTTTGTTGTGTGGTGTGTGTGTTTGTTGTGTGTGGTGTGTGTGTTTGTCGTGTGTGGTGTGTGTGTTTGCTGTGTGTGGTGTGTGTGTTGTGTGGTGTGTGTGTTTGTGTGTGGTGTGTGTGTTTGCTGTGTGTGGTGTGTGTGTTGTGTGGTGTGTGTGTTTGTGTGTGGTGTGTGTGTTTGTCGTGTGTGGTGTGTGTGTTTGTCGTGTGTGGTGTGTGTGTTTGCTGTGTGTGGTGTGTGTGTTGTGTGGTGTGTGTGTTTGTGTGTGGTGTGTGTGTTTGTTGTGTGGTGTGTGTGTTTGTTGTGTGTGGTGTGTGTGTTTGTCGTGTGTGGTGTGTGTGTTTGTCGTGTGTGGTGTGTGTGTTTGTCGTGTGTGGTGTGTGTGTTTGTTGTGCGTGGTGTGTGTGTGTGGTGTGTGTGTGTGCTGTGTGTGTTTATTGTGTGGTGTGTGTGTTTGTCGTGTGTGGTGTGTGTGTTTGTTGTGTGTGGTGTGTGTGTTTGTTGTGTGGTGTGTGTGTTTGTTGTGTGTGGTGTGTGTGTTTGTCGTGTGTGGTGTGTGTGTTTGCTGTGTGTGGTGTGTGTGTTGTGTGGTGTGTGTGTTTGTGTGTGGTGTGTGTGTTTGCTGTGTGTGGTGTGTGTGTTGTGTGGTGTGTGTGTTTGTGTGTGGTGTGTGTGTTTGTCGTGTGTGGTGTGTGTGTTTGTCGTGTGTGGTGTGTGTGTTTGCTGTGTGTGGTGTGTGTGTTGTGTGGTGTGTGTGTTGTGTGGTGTGTGTGTTGTGTGGTGTGTGTGTTTGTGTGTGGTGTGTGTGTTTGTTGTGTGTGGTGTGTGTGTTTGTTGTGTGTGGTGTGTGTGTTTGTTGTGTGTGGTGTGTGTGTTTGTTGTGCGTGGTGTGTGTGTGTTTGTTGTGCGTGGTGTGTGTTTGTTGTGCGTGGTGTGTGTGTTTGTTGTGCGTGGTGTGTGTGTTTGTTGTGCGTGGTGTGTGTGTTTGTTGTGCGTGGTGTGTGTGTTTGTTGTGCGTGGTGTGTGTGTGTTTGTTGTGCGTGGTGTGTGTGTGTTTGTTGTGCGTGGTGTGTGTGTGTTTGTTGTGCGTGGTGTGTGTGTTTGTTGTGCGTGGTGTGTGTGTGTTGTGCGTGGTGTGTGTGTGTTGTGCGTGGTGTGTGTGTGTTGTGCGTGGTGTGTGTGTTTGTTGTGCGTGGTGTGTGTGTTTGTTGTGCGTGGTGTGTGTGTTTGTTGTGCGTGGTGTGTGTGTGTTGTGCGTGGTGTGTGTGTGTGTTGTGCGTGGTGTGTGTGTTTGTTGTGCGTGGTGTGTGTGTTTGTTGTGCGTGGTGTGTGTGTTTGTTGTGCGTGGTGTGTGTGTTTGTTGTGCGTGGTGTGTGTGTTTGTTGTGCGTGGTGTGTGTGTTTGTTGTGCGTGGTGTGTGTGTTTGTTGTATGTGGTGTGTGTGTTGTGCGTGGTGTGTGTGTTTGTTGTGCGTGGTGTGTGTGTTTGTTGTGCGTGGTGTGTGTGTTTGTTGTATGTGGTGTGTTTGTTGTGCGTGGTGTGTGTGTTTGTTGTGCGTGGTGTGTGTGTGTTGTGCGTGGTGTGTGTGTTTGTTGTGCGTGGTGTGTGTGTTTGTTGTGCGTGGTGTGTGTTTGTTGTGCGTGGTGTGTGTGTTTGTTGTGCGTGGTGTGTGTGTGTTTGTTGTGCGTGGTGTGTGTGTGTTTGTTGTGCGTGGTGTGTGTGTTTGTTGTGCGTGGTGTGTGTGTGTTGTGCGTGGTGTGTGTGTGTTGTGCGTGGTGTGTGTGTGTTTGTTGTGCGTGGTGTGTGTGTGTTTGTTGTGCGTGGTGTGTGTGTTTGTTGTGCGTGGTGTGTGTGTGTTGTGCGTGGTGTGTGTGTTTGTTGTGCGTGGTGTGTGTGTGGTGTGTGTGTTTGTTGTGCGTGGTGTGTGTGTTTGTTGTGCGTGGTGTGTGTGTTTGTTGTGCGTGGTGTGTGTGTTTGTTGTGCGTGGTGTGTGTGTTTGTTGTATGTGGTGTGTGTGTTGTGCGTGGTGTGTGTGTTTGTTGTGCGTGGTGTGTGTGTGTGTTGTGCGTGGTGTGTGTGTTTGTTGTGCGTGGTGTGTGTGTTTGTTGTGCGTGGTGTGTGTGTGTGTTGTGCGTGGTGTGTGTGTTTGTTGTGCGTGGTGTGTGTGTTTGTTGTGCGTGGTGTGTGTTTGTTGTGCGTGGTGTGTGTGTTTGTTGTGCGTGGTGTGTTTGTTGTGCGTGGTGTGTGTGTTTGTTGTGCGTGGTGTGTGTGTTTGTTGTGCGTGGTGTGTGTGTTTGTTGTGCGTGGTGTGTGTGTTGTGCGTGGTGTGTGTGTTTGTTGTGCGTGGTGTGTGTGTTTGTTGTGCGTGGTGTGTGTGTTTGTTGTGCGTGGTGTGTTTGTTGTGCGTGGTGTGTGTGTTGTGCGTGGTGTGTGTGTGTTGTGCGTGGTGTGTGTGTGGTGTGTGTGTTTGTTGTATGTGATGTGTGTGTTGTGCGTGGTGTGTGTGTGTTGTGCGTGGTGTGTGTGTTTGTTGCGTGTGGTGTGTGTGTTTGTTGTATGTGGTGTGTGTGTGTGGTGTGTGTGTGTGTTGTGCGTGGTGTGTGTGTTGTGCGTGGTGTGTGTGTGTTGTGCGTGGTGTGTGTGTGGTGTGTGTGTTTGTTGTGTGTGGTGTGTGTGTGTTGTGCGTGGTGTGTGTGTTTGTTGTGTGTGGTGTGTGTGTGTGGTGTGTGTGTTTGTTGTGCGTGGTGTGTGTGTGTTGTGCGTGGTGTGTGTGTTTGTTGTGCGTGGTGTGTGTGTGGTGTGTGTGTGTGTTGTGCGTGGTGTGTGTGTGTTGTGCGTGGTGTGTTGTGCGTGGTGTGTGTGTGGTGTGTGTGTGTGTTGTGCGTGGTGTGTGTGTGTTGTGCGTGGTGTGTGTGTTTGTTGTGCGTGGTGTGTGTGTGTGGTGTGTGTGTGTTTTGTGCGTGGTGTGTGTGTGGTGTGTGTGTTTGTTGTGCGTGGTGTGTGTGTGTTGTGCGTGGTGTGTGTGTGTGGTGTGTGTGTGTTGTGCGTGGTGTGTGTGTGTGTTGTGCGTGGTGTGTGTGTTTGTTGTGAGTGGTGTGTGTGTGTGTTGTGCGTGGTGTGTGTGTGTGTTGTGCGTGGTGTGTGTGTTTGTTGTGTGTGGTGTGTGTGTGTGGTGTGTGTGTGTGTTGTGCGTGGTGTGTTGTGCGTGGTGTGTGTGTGTTGTGCGTGGTGTGTTGTGCGTGGTGTGTGTGTGGTGTGTGTGTGTTGTGCGTGGTGTGTGTGTGTGTTGTGCGTGGTGTGTGTGTTTGTTGTGTGTGGTGTGTGTGTGTGGTGTGTGTGTGTTGTGCGTGGTGTGTGTGTGGTGTGTGTGTGTGTTTGTTGTGCGTGGTGTGTGTGTGTGTGTTGTGCGTGGTGTGTGTGTGTGTGTTGTGCGTGGTGTGTGTGTGGTGTGTGTGTGTGTTTGTTGTGCGTGGTGTGTGTGTGTGTTGTGCGTTGTGTGTGTGTGGTGTGTGTGTTTGTTGTGTGTGGTGTGTGTGTTGTGCGTGGTGTGTGTGTGTTGTACGTGGTGTGTGTGTTGTGCGTGCGTTAGGGAATTTGTTGTCCATTTTCCTTCAAATGTTCCACCCCAAAACACGTACCCTATGCAGTATACAGTGGTTAAAAATTACTCCTTCACGTAATGCGACTGTAGTCCATAGTGTGTTTTATTTGCATCCATAATTTAAACTTCATGTTCGGGCAAGGCTTCAGACTCTATCTCGTCATGGGACAAAGGTGTAGGTTAAAATAGTGAAGGGATGGGGGTTTTTTTGGGGTGGGGGAACGGCTTTCTCCCTGCTAATGTTTTGCCGACTTAATGTAACTGCTCCTTCCCTACTAAGCAGCCTCAGAAGCACTGCCAAAAGCCTTTGCATACTACACACCACTGAGACTGACCTTGTTGCTTTCGCTGAGATTCGATCCAGCTGTTGCAGTGATTAAAAGTGTTTGAAGGCTGCCCAGTGCCTTGACTTGTGTTGACGGTATGTTTTTATATATATTATGGTATGCATATACGATTGGAAATGCACCAAGATCTCCTCTGTGGGAATGACTTGACATGTTGTGCGAACTGATTGTTTAGGCAATATACTGAGAATAATGGTGGGGCTGAACTTTGATCATTGAAGCATTTTTTTTAGTTCATTCCCAAGTAGCATACTCGCCAAAAGCGAATCCTACCTTTGATCATGACTGGAGAGAGAGGGGAGGGAGAGGGGAGAGGAAGGGAAAAGGAAGTCAGCCAATGGGGGAATGGTAGTTGCCTCTCTGGGTTGACTGGTGCAAAGGCCCTTGGAGAGATGACAGGCTTTTGGTTCTTAAGAAATAACTGCTGGATTCTGAGCTGAGCTACTTCCACATTTGGGTTTGTGTGCCAGACTTGCTTGGCTATTTTTTTTAAAAGAAAGGAAAAGAGAGCTCCAGATCAGATCTAGAGGTTGTAATTAAACTGCTGGCTGGGCCCTGGCTTGAAAGAAGAGAGCAATCAGAGAAAGAAGAGAGCTGCCGCAAAAATAAATGAAAGGAAAGGACTTGCATTTATATATCACGACATCCCAAAGCACTTCACCAGCAATGAAGTACTTTTGAAGTGTAGTCACTGTTGTAATGTAGGGGAATGCAGCAGCCAGTTTGTGCACAGCAAGGTCCCACAAACAGCACTGAGGTAATGACCAGATAATCTGTTTTAGTGATGTTCGTTGAAGGATACATATTGGCCAGGACATCCGGGAGAACTCCCCTGCTTTTCTTCCAATAGTGTAATGGGATCTTTAACATCCACCTGAGAGGGCAGACGGGGTCTCGGTTTAACATCTCATCCAAAAGACAGCACCTCTGACAGTGCAGCACTCCCTCAGTACTGCACTGGAGTGTCAGTCTAGGTTATGTGCTCAAGTCTCTGGAGTGGGTCTTGAACCCACAACCTTCTGACTCAGAGTTGAGAACTGAGCCAAGGCTGAAACCTGTGGTTTTTTTTCTCTTTTCCCTTCCTACCTGGAGGAGGTCGCTCAAAACAGAGTAGGCCAGGACTGTGGAGGGATTTGAAGATGAGGACAAGGATTTGAAGTTCACTGTGTAGGGAGACACAATGCCAATGTTGGTCAGCGAGCAGAGGAGCAATGTACGATTGGGACTTGGTGGGGGCAGCCTGGTGTACAGCAAGCTAAGAGTTTGAGAAGGATGGAAGAGGTGACAAAAGTGTGGATAATGGTTTATGATTGGTGAGGGCGAGGTAGGGGGCAAGGATAGATCCATGGGGGACTCCAGAGGTGACTGTAGGGGGCAGGAAGGAAAAATCTCACTTAAGATGCGCTAGCTACATTTGGATGGGTAGAAGTGGAACCAAACAAAGGCAGTCCCCCAGAACTGGACTGCGGAGAAGATATTGATTCTATATGGGTTTTCTTCACCCAATAAATATAGCAGTAGTGTAATATTTAGCATTCTGTGTTAAAAATGTTGAAGTTTATTTTTTTGTTTAAGTTCACTAGAAAAATTTTGCTAGCAAAATAGAATATCAACAAATTGCACATCAGCAGGTTACGAAAAAATTGAAAAGCCTTCAGCTATTCTTCCAGACGGACACTATAGCCCCATTCTGAAAGTTTCAACTTGAATTCTGATAGTTTGCCAATGTTTAAAAATAATAATAATATCCTTCATCTGGAAACGTGTATGGAGAATGTGCCAGTCTGTTGGAAGTGAAACAGAGCAAGTGTTAATAGAGCTCGCTAGTCAACTAAAAAATCCAGGCTTTTATCTGTTGTTAAGTTACTGTTTTTGGATCTATGGCTTCCGGCCCTCTCCTCACACTCCTCCCCATCCCCAAACTTTTATTCAAAAGGTCGTGTTGTTTAGGAATCACTCTGTGCTCGGTACAATGTCCTTGCCAATCTGTTGACTGAAATGAGTAGCTCCTAAAGGTCGCCTTTCTGACACACCGATAAGTCTGTGTGACAGGAAGTGTTAAACAAAGCTCTGTAGTGTTTCTGGCTCCTTGGGAATGAAAAGGGGAGGTTTGCCGCCGATGGGAGTTGTTGCAGATCTTGGGCTGATGTCACCTGGTCCTCCCACCTCCCCCCCCCCCCCCCCCCCCCCCACAAAGTGATGACAGCTCCTCTGTAACCTGACTTGACTTGAAAGGCTGGAAATGGTAGAGTTGAAAGGTGATCGGCAGTAACTTTGCAGAACTTGGGAACAGTCAGCTGGCTCTCTCTTCTGATTTTTGTTTTGTGTGTGTGTGTGTGTGTGTGTTAAATAATTTTCAAAACCACCAAAGCTTCATTACATGGAAGCTTTCCTGAATGTAACCTGAGCCCCATTTTTGGAGGTTTGACTGTATCTGGAAGGATAACCTCCTAATTTGAATTGTCCTTACTGGACTCTGGTCACTGTTGTCAAGCAAGCTGACCTTCTGAGGTGAGTTTTCTACGAGGACCAACACTAAAACAGCGTAATCTATACCCTTGCCCTTTTATCCACTGTCTTGAGCGAGAGGGAGATCTCGAGAATGCTGGTCTCACTATGTTGAGCTGCAGAGTAGTAGGATGTGCAGAAACATAGGCGGTAATTTTGACTTGTTTTATATCTCTCCCATGACATTTCCGTTGACTTTCAATGGAAATAAAAATCAGGAGAGATGTAAAACGGGCTGCCAATTCACTATTACCTGTCAGTTTGGCTCAGTCAGTAGCATGCTTGCCTCTGAGTCTCAAGGTTGTGGGTTTAAGCCCAACTCCGGAGACTTGAGCACATAATCCAGGCTAGCTCTCCCAGAGGGGAGTGCTGCACTGTTGGCAGGTGCTGTCTTTGGATGAAACGTTAAACCAAGGCCCCATCTGCCCTCTCTGGTGGATGCAAAATATTCTATGTCATTATTCAAAGAAGAGAAGGGGAATTCTCCCCAGCCAACACTTATTTCTAAATCCAATACTACAAAAAAAAACAGATTAAACGGTCATTTATCTCTGCTGTTTTCTACATTTATCTACAGAACAATGACTATACTTCAAAGTACTTTATTGGCTGTATATTGCTTTGGGATGTGAAAGATGTTATATAAATGTTATGATCTGGAATGCGCTGCCTGAAAGGGTGGTGGAAGCAGATTCAATAGTAACTTTCAAAAGGCAATTGGATAAATACTTGAAGGAAAAATTTGCAGGGCCATGGGGAAAGAGCAGAGGAGTGGGGCTAATTGGATAGCTCTTTGAAAGAGCCGGTACATTGGAATAAATTAGTTCATCTCCTCAAACCCCGAAGAGCCGAATGGCCATCTTTTGTGCTGTATGATTCTATGATAAATGCAAGTTTGTTCATCGTTGGTATTGATTTCTTTACAGCTGAAAGATGTACTTTGCCCTTGGTCTGACCTCAGTGGGAAATATTGGGTTAATTTATACACTGGATATTGTTGATGTGTTTTATGCCCTGTGGGGCTGTTTCACACTAGTGAAAAATTAAAAACAAACAGAATGCTTGTACCATTCACACGAAGACCTAGCCAGATTCTGTGGAGAGTCTCTCCAGCACTAACTTTTCCTTCCTGTGCAAGGCTCATGAATTGAAGAGCAGTCCCTCATGCTATCCCACTGCCCTTTGAACAATCTAAAGCATTTTGCAATTGACCATTGTGAACAAACAGTGAGAGAAAAACCTTTATCCAGCGTTATTCTCCAATCCGCCCTACAATATTCCCAGGAATTCCATGAATTCTATTATCCATTTGCCAGCATGTGTTCGGGCCTAAAGTTATCAAGTGTCAAATTCCAATCTTTTTCAATTAATCATGACCCTTTTTAATTAAATGGAGGTGCCTTTTCCGACTGAGTCCAATTATAGCAGCAACTCAATACTGAACTTCTGGGGTTAAACTTTTTTGATTTGTTTTTATAATCTTGTTCTTATCTCACACGAGTGTTGATAACACGATGGGTGTGTGTTGACAAAGATGCGGGGCAGATTTGGCTATTAGTTTGTAATGAATCCTTGTAACGAGCCCAAACTCTCCCTCTCTCTGCAATTTCCCTAGTGTTCACCGAGTGAGAGAGAGAGAGAGAGAGAGAGAGAGAAGGAAGCTGCTATTGAGGTGTGTGTGTGTGTGTGTGTGTGTGTGTGTGTTTAAATCCTGGTACATCTCCTGCTAGAATTCCTGATTAATGACAGCCGCTTGCCAGGAGGTTTGGAGACAGTCTGTGCACCTCCCTCTGCCTGGGAGACTTAAAAGGTTTGCAGGCTTGTCGCAGATGATTCGCGATGATGCAATGGCGCTAAAGGAAGAGAAGGTGCCTGAGAGAAGTGGAGCCTGCTTTGGAGGGGCAAGGGCAAGGGGAGGGGGAGGGGGAGAAAGCTCTCTGGATATTTGCTGAGGTTGAACTGAAACAAGCCACTGGCGCTCGTCAGGAACTGCGAGCCCCATTAGAGGTCAGAAAGGGAGATTATGGGGTTTCTCAGATTTCACTGGATGGTTTTAGCTCCTCAGGCAAGAATAATCGATTGAATGAGTTACAGGTGCAAACTCCAGAGCAAAGAGAGGACCAGAATTCTGAGCTACGGCTGACTTGGGAGCAACTTCAAGTATGAAAGTGGGGTTTGAGGAGGTGAACTTGTTTATTCCGATCTTGTAAATTATTTGTAGATCCATTTAAGGGAACGCTAGATAAGTACATGAGGGAGAAAGGAATAGAAGGATTTGTTGATAGGGTGAGATGAAGTAGGGTGGGAAGAGGCTCTTGTGGGGCAGAAACACCGGCATGGACCAGTTGGGCCGAATGGCCTGTTTCTGTGCAGTAATTTCCACGTAATTTGCTGACGGGAATTTTCTCAACAATCTGACCCATCGGTTGTGCAGAAATCCCTTCTTTGTTCCATCACCAGGGAATGTTTGCCTTCCTGCTGTATATCCTGGATACAACCCCATCAATATTTCTGGCACTGCTATATAACTTTCCTATATATTTTTTTGTGTGTGTAAAACCTCTTGATGTATAGTTACAGAGTGCAAGCTCAGCCGAGTGGTGTCAGCTCAGCCATAATGCAATCGGAGAATTGTTGTTAAAACAGTGTTAAAACAACGACTTGCATTTATACAGCGCCTTTAATGTAGTAAAAACATCACAAGGCGCTTCACAGGAGTGTAATCAGACAAAAAAATTGACGCCAAGCCAAAGAAGGAGACATTAGAACAGCTGACCAAAACCTTGCAGTGTCAGCTGTGACTCAGTGGGTAGCACCCTTACCTCTGAAGTCAGCAGGTTGTGGGTTCAAGCCCCACTCCAGAGACTTGAGCACAGATGCTAGGTTGACACTTCAGTGTAGTACTGAGGGAGTGCTGCACTGTCGGAGGTGCCATACTTCAGATGAGATGTTAAACCAAGGCCCTATCTGCCCTCATAGCACTATTTGAAGAAGACCAATGGAGTTCTCCCCAGTGTCCTGGCCAATATTTATGCCTCAACCAACATCTAAAAATAGACTATCTGGTCATTGTCACATTGCTGTTTGTGGGACCTTGCTGTGTGCGAATTGGCTAGCACATTTCCTACATTACAACAGTGCTTCAAAAGTACTATAAAGCAGTTTGGGATGTCCTTAGGTCATGAATGGCGCTCTGTAAATGCATGTCTTTATTTCTTGGTCGAACCGGTAGGTTTTAAGGAGTGTCTTAAAGGAGGAGAGGTTTAGGGAGGGAATTCCCGAGTTTAGAGTCTAGACAGCTAAGGGCACGGCCGCCAATGATGGGACAAAGGAATGGGGGTTGCACAAGAGGCCAGAATTGGAGTAGAGGAGCAAACAGACTAAGGTGTTCAAATAACAAATCTTTAGAAGTGGGTGCACATGTTGATAAAGTTGTACTTTTTTTTAAAAAAGGATCCTAGGTTTTGTAAATAGGAGCATAGAGTACAAAAGCAAAGAGGTAATGTTAAACCTGTACAAATCATTGGTCAGGTCACAGTTAGAATACGGTGTCTAGGTTTGAGTGCCTTACTTTAGGAAAGATGTCCCAGCTGTGAAGAAGATATCGATGAGATTCACAAAGAGGAGAGGCTTTAGTTATGGGGAGACATGGGAGAAATGGGACTCTTTTCGTTAGAACAGAGAAGGTTATGGGGAGATCTGATTGAGGTGTTCAAAATTATGGGAGGTCTTCAAAGGGTAAAATGGGAAAAACTAGTTCCACTGGTCGGTGAGTCGGTAACTAGAGGGAATAAATTGAAGATCATCACCAACAGAACGAAGGGAGAGGTTAGGAGAATTTTTTTTATGTTGAGGGATTGTTAAGACATGGAATGCCCGGCCAGAAACAGCGGGGGAATCCGAACAGTTTTTAAGCGGGAAATAGATAAACATTCATAAAAGAAAAATAATTAAGAGGATGTGGGGAAAAGGGCAGGGGACTGGGACTAAGTGGATAACTCTTCGAGAGCTGGCACGAGTGTAATGGGCCGAATGGCTCCCATCTGCACTGTACAATTCTACCTGAAGATCTGAAGTGCTCAGGTACCATCAGTAAAATTACCCACCTGTCCTTGTAAACGATCTCTTTGAAAAATAAAAATAGAGGTTAAGTGAGTCCTTTCAACCAACTGCTCTTCACTAGTGGGATTTTTTTTGTTGCGTTTTGATTTTTGGGCAGCAGAGTGGTTAATGGGACCTGTTGCCGCTCCTTTTATCTGAGGTCCTGTGTGCAGGGAAGTGCTTATCCTTTGTGCTAATGACTCATCGACTGAGATTCCTTCCTATTCACCCACATCTGTTCCTTGTCTGTAATGTTTTTTCTCTCTCTCTCTGCAGGAGCTGTTGAATGGAGAACTGAAAGGAGGACAATTCCTTGATGACCAGTGCCCCCTAGAGGGTGAGTGAAGAACGCAACACGGTCGGTTCTTGTGGAGTTAAAATGGGAATCTGCGAATGCTGGAAATCTGAATCTTAAAAAAAAAAGCTCGGAAAGAAAAATGGTCAGAGGGTCAGTGGGGATCTAGATAGCTGATTGTTCTGGGTGGGTGTTCTGATGAAGGGTCTCACTCAAAACCTTAAGCCGTCTTTCTTTGGCCTGCTGAGAATTTTCAACAACAACAACAACACCTTGCATTTATATGATGCCTTTAACGTGGAAAATGTCCCAAGGCGCTTCAGGGGAGCGTTATTTTCTTTTAATTGCAGCAAAATCTGGGAACCACTTGAAGCTGATTGAAGACCATAAAGGCACAGCCCCTCAACCATTGGCCAATGGGACTTGGCTTCAAGCAATCCTATTTCAACCCCTCACCATTGCACTGGTGTATTGTCTGAGTTGGGGGGGGGGGGTGCGGGGGTTGTAGGGCCGGAGGAGGTTACAGAGATTGGGGAGGGGTAAGACTGTGGAGGGATTTAACAGAACAACAACAACTTGCATTTATATAGCGCTTTTAACGTAGTGAAAACGTACCTGGAGTATTGTGTGCAGTTTTGGTCTCCTTACCTAAGAAAGGATATACTTGCCATAGAGGGAGTGCTGCGAAGGTTCACCAGACTGATTCCTAGGATGGCAGGACTGTCGTATGAGGAGAGATTGGGTCGACTCGGCCTGTATTCACTCGAGTTTAGAAGAATGAGAGGGGATCTCATTGAAACATATAAAATTCTGATGTGGAGATGCTGGTGATGGACTGGGGTGGACAAATGTAAGCAATCTTACAACACCAGATTATAGTCCAACAGTTTTATTTGAAGGAGGTAAGCTCCGAAAGCTTGTGATTTTCAAATAAAACTGTTGGACTATAACCTGCTGTTGTAAGATTGCTTACATAAAATTCTGACAGGGCTAGACAGACTGGATGCAGGGAGGATGTTTCCCCTGGCTGGGGGTCCAGAACGAGGGGGTCACAGTCTCAGGATACAGGGTAAGACATTTAGGACTGAGATGAGGAGAAATTTCTTCACTCAGAGGGTGGTGAACCTGTGGAATTCTCTACCACAGAAGGCTGTGGAGGCCAAGTCACTGAATATATTTAAGAAGGAGCTAGATAGATTTCTAGACACAAAAGGCATCAAGGGGTATGGGGAAAGAGCAGGAATATGATATTAAGATAGAGGATCAGCCATGATCACATTGAATGGCGAAGCAGGCTCGAAGGGCCGAATGACCTACTCCTGCTCCTATTTTCCAAGCTTCTATGTTTCTGTGTCCCAAGATGCTTCACAGGAGCGTAATCAGACAGAATTTGACACGGAGCTACATGAAGAGATATTAGGACAGGAGAGTTAGGTTTTAAGGAACGACTTAAAGAAGGAATCAGAGATTTAGGGAAAGAATTGCAGAACTTAGGGTCTAGGCAGCTGAAGGCACGGCTGCCAATGGTGGAGCAATGGAAATCAGAGTGGTGCAAGAGGCCAGAATTGGAGGAGTGCAGAGATCTTGGAGGTTTGTAAGGCTGGAGGAGGTTACAGAGATAGGGAGAGGCAATGCCATGGAGGGATTTGAAAACAAGGATGAGAATTTTAAAATTGAGGCTTTGCTGGACCGGGAGCCAGTGTAGGTCAGTGAGCACAGGGGTGATGGGTGAATGGGACTTGGTGCGAGTTAGGATGTAGGCAGCAGAGTTTTGGATGAGCTCAAGTTTACGGAGGTTGGAAGGTGGGAGGCCGACCAAGGAAGCATTGGAATAGTCGAGTCTGGGGGTAGCAAAGACATGGATGAGGGTTTCAGCAGCAGCAGGGGCGGAGGCGGGTGATAATAGGGAGGCAGAAGTAGGCGGTCTTGGTGATGGAGAGGGTATGTGGCCAGAAGCTCAGTTCAGGGTCAAATAGGATGTCGGGATTGTGAATAGTCTGGTTCAGCCTCAGACAGTGGCCAGGGAGGGGGATGGAGTCAGTGGCTAGGGAACGGAGTTTGTGGCTTGAATACACAACCTCCCGCGGGGTGGCTGTCCTCTCTGGGCAGCAGTGTGGCTTCGTTCTTCTCACTATTTATTGGAAAAAAAATTCCGTTCATTCAATACTGGATATTGGACAAACAGCGTGACAAATCAGAGGTCGAGAGAGGGGGTGGTGAGGTAGAGGTGGGTGTCGTCAGCGTACATGTGGAATCTGACATTGAAAAAACACAAGACGCATGGTTAAAAACTGGTCCAGGCAGCAATGAGAAACGTAACAATTTTTTTTTGTTTTGTTTTGTATTCCTCCCGATGGTCTGATCCCCACAGACCGTATCCAGGTGTCCATAAGGAACCTGCAGAGCTGCTGGCTTGTGTTATATCTGATGGCGCTTACTGTTAAGTGGAGCCTTCACTGAAATAGTTGTGATTGCCGCTGTTATTTTAAAACCTACTGATGCAGTATTTTGTCTACTGGTGCCAGTATTTCAGATGTGATGATACCCTACATTGATGAGGCCGAGTTAAGTGGAGCCACATATAAAAATGGACAGGAAAAGGCCAAAACAGGGCGCACCGTCAACCCCTACCCAAGCCCCCCTCCCCGGTCACACAATCTCCTGGGAGAGGCAAAAAAACCCAGTGAAAATACCCTTAGGCCAACTTAGGGAAAAAAACCTTGGAAAATCCCTCCTCAAAGGCAATCAGGCAAGCTCCAGGAGACTGCAGTACCTGATGACACAAGTTACTTCTGGCCCCATCCTACCTTCTATAAACGGAGACACCTTCCACTTCCAGGAGCCCTTCCAGCTCCCTGTTGAAGGCCTGTAGAGAATTGCACGTTCTGTCAGTCTAGCCCAGAGATCAGTGACTGTGAGTGAAGAAGTATCTCCTGGTATCTAATCTAGCTGTTTCCTTGGCTCAATGCATTGAAGAGGTAATTGGATTTAATTCAATTATCGACTGAACTGAAACAGAATTTACTATGTAGAATCGTACAGCACAGAAGGAGGCCATTCGACCCGTCGTGCCTGTGCCAGCTCTTTGAAAGAGCTGTCCAATTAGTCCCATTCCCCCAATCTTTCCCCATAGCTCTGCAATTTTTTCCCTTTAAGTATATATCCAATTCCCTTTTGAAAGTCACTATTGAATCTGCTTCCACGACCCTTTCTGGCAGTGCATGCCAGATCATCATAACTTGCTGTATAAAAAAAAATTCTCCTCATCTCCCCTCTGATTCTTTTGCCAATTACATTAATTCTGTGTCCTCTGGTTACCGACCCTCCTGCCAGTGGAAACGGTTTCTCCTTATTTACTCTATCAAAAACCCTTCATAATTTTGAACACCTCTATTAAATCTCCCCTTAACCTTCTCTGTTCTAAGGAGAACAATCCCAGCTTCTCTAGTCTCTCCACATAACTGAAGTCCCACATCCCTGGTACCATTCTAGTAAATCTCCTCTGCACCCTCTCCAAGGCCTTGACATCCTTCCTAAAGTGTGGTGCCCAGAATTAGACACAAAATACCAGCTGTGGCCTAATTATAAGTGCTGGTTTGATCTTGTATCATTTTGTTTCCAACTTTATCAAAGTCAGGAACATCAAGACCCTTCCCCATTGAGTGCTTCTGACACCAAATATAAACAGTCACTGTTGGGGCTTGGACAGTGTCACCACTTAAGATCTAAAAAAAAGAAAGCCTTGCATTTATATTGTGCCTTTTATGACCTCAGGACGTCCCAAAGCGCTTTACAGCCAATAAAGTTCTTTTGAAATGTAGTCGCTGTTGTAATGTAGGAAATGCGGCAGCCAATTTGCGCACAGCAAGTTCCAACAAACAGCAATGTGATAATGACCAGATCATCTGTTTTATTAATGATGTTGGTTGAGGGATAAATGTTGGCCAGGACACCGGGGAATACTCCCCTGCTCTTCTTTGAATAGTGCCATGGGATCGTTTAAGTCCCCCTGAGGGGGTTTAATGTCTCATCCGAAAGACGGCATCTCTGACAGTGCAGCACTCCCTCAGTCGCTAATCATGAGATTATGTGCTCGAGTCTCTGGAGTGGGACTTGAACTCACAACCTTCTGCAGGCAGCTGACCTCTTTGGTCAGTAGTGTGGCTTCCCCACTGTTGGCCTGTGTGGACTTTCCCCCGACCTCAGGGAAGATCCCGACCGGTCTAGCAAGCAGGGTTTTGCAATAACCCATTGCTTCAGAATTGGATTTAATGGGACAGGTTTATCAACAATACAATCCTGCCTTGCCATACTGTCTGGTACAGCCCTGCCATATCTTGGGGGCTATTACATAGAATTACAGAGAATCTACGGCACAAAAACAGGCAATTGGGCCCAACTGCTCTGTACCAGGTGTTTATATTCCACATGAGCCTCCTTCCCTCTGAGTCAGAAGGTCATGGATTCAAGTCCCAGCCCAGAGACTTCAGCATATAATCTAGGCTGACAGCCCAGTGCCATCTTTCGGAAGGGACGTTAAACCAAGGCCCCGTCTGCCTTCTCAGGTGGATGTAAAAAATCTCATGATACTATTTAAAGAAGAGCAGAGGAGTTCTCCCCGGTGCCCTGGCCAATATTTACCATTATATTATTTACCAACACCATTATAACAGATTATCTGGCCACTTGTCTCATTGTTGTTTGTGGGACCTTGCTGTGCAGAAATTGACTGCTGTGTTGTCCTATATTACAACAGCGACTACATCTTAAAAACAAAAGTAGCTCATTAGCTGTGAGGCTTTGGGACGTCCTGACGAGGTGTAAGATATTGTATCAGTGCAAGTTCTTTCCTTCTTTGCAGGTTGTCATATAGGTATGAGAATTCAGATTTCGGCTCTGCTAAATGCTGAACTGCCATTGTGGTGGAATTTCTGTCTACACCTATTGTAGGAGAAAACCCACTGGGAAAAAGAAACTTTTTTTATAACTGCATTTTAAAACTGTACAAAGGACACCTGTGCAATGGAAGAGCCACGATTGTTCTCATGACTGACCGTCCCAATCTCTGCCAACACAAGCCACTTGCAGTCAAACAAGGAAAGTCTGAGGGTGAATTGCACCAGCTTGTACATCCTAGCAGTGTTGGCAGAGGCCTGGGAGTGAGCTAATTATGTACTTGGCTTGGCTTGGGAATGGTACATGGGACCTAGAGCAGGTGGGGGAAAATAGCAGATTAGAAAATAAAGTGTGTGAGTTGGGGAGGGGATACCTTTGTTCAATGGTGCTTTTATTTTTCGTTAACCCACAGAGTATTTCAGCTGAATGATTTTGTTCCGCTCATTCACTTGTATAGTGAATCATGGTGATGGAACAGTCAACAACACCTTGGGGATTAACTACATTTCCTTCACTGGTGTGTGAAGAATTAAACATTCTAAAGGCTGGCTCTAATTAAATAAGTCCTGTACAGCTTTAGGCTTTGAAAGGGACAATTATGTGGTTAAAATATGCCACTTCCCAGTGATGCATGCATGTCTACAACCTCTTAATCAGTCATAGCTGAATAAAACAGCTATTGGTAATAAGCTCTTGTTTACTGAAAACTTTGTCAATTCGTGTCTTCAAATGAAAGCCCAAGGGTCAGCAGAATCTTTCAGCTCCCTCACAACCCGCTCTTTACAAGCGACGGTGTGGGAGGAGTCGGGGTAGGAATTTGGAGGTATATTTTGAAAACTGAAATGAGTATGCGTTATAAACAGACTATTGATCCATCGATATGTTTTAGGCACGGCTGAAAGACCTTTTATACTGCTCACTTACCATGGCAACTGAACATTGTTCTACCCAATTAGGCCTTTTCATGGGCCAGTTATGTTTTCTAGACAGCTTTGTGCTTGCTTTCTCTCTTTGTTTGCCTTCTTTCTCTTTCTTTCTTTCTCTCTCGCTCTTTCTCTCTCGTTTTCTCTCTGTCTCGTATTCTTTCTCTCTCGCGCTCTCTCTCGTTCTCTCTGGCTCTCTTTCTCTCTCGCGCTCTCTCTCTGGTTCTCTCTCGCTCTCTTTCTCGCTCTTTCTCTGTCTCTTGTTTATTCCTTCATTCGTTTTTTTTCTTTCTTTCATTCGTTCTCTTTCATTCGTTCTCTTTTTTTGTTTGTTTTTTCTCTTTTCTCTAGATTTTGCTGGGGGTGAGTGATGGTTTGTGTTTAATTGCACGTCATTTGCATTAGGCCTAAGCATTTTATATATTAGAACCAAGGTTGCTATCTTTTGCAAATCAAAAAAATGGGACAGGAAGAGTGACCATGGTTACAATTGTGACATTTGCTTTACGGTTAATGACTCGCTGATAACCCACAACAGAAGATAAAGGAACGAGTAAGGACAATGGATTCATATTTCAAAAATTAATATTTTGGTGGTTGGCTTATGAATTTTTTAAAAATTTCAGGCAACCCAGATAAAAACCAAACAGTCTGATCCAAACGCAACATGCAGTGCAACCCAAGAGAGATGTACACTGTTGTCAAGCTGCATAATTTAGTCTAACATATAATGCCAAAAAATTGAGTAGGCGGCTTTTGTTGAACTGTGTCGTGTTCTTGTACATCATTGAGAATATTGGAGCCAGAACAATTGTTTTTTTAATAAAAGAAAAATTTGAAAGTCGTGTATCTAGATGAGAACTACGACAAAAATACACAAGTAACATGTTCTCCCGAGTCCCCGAGGGTGGTGAACCTGTGAAGTTCTCTACCACAGAAGGCAGTGGAGGCCAAGTCATTAGATGTATCCAAGAAAGAGATAGATATATTTCTTAATGCTAAAGGGATCAAGGGATATGGGGAAAAAGCGGGAATAGGGTACTGAGTTAGACGATCAGCCATGATCATTTTGAATGGCGGAGCAGGCCCGAAGGGCCGAATGGCCTACTCTTGCTCCTATTTTCTATGTTTCTTCGAGTCCCCTGCCCCCAAAAAATCCATTCCCAAGGTAATCGTGATAAAAATGAAATATTCTTGTACCTTTTTAAACCCAGCCACAATACTTAAGGAGTTCAAAAAAGCAATTGCAGTCAGAAACCTTGTCCTAGCCTAAATTGATACAGTTGCTTTGAGGTTTTGTCAGTTGTCTCTTAAGATTACAGGCTTAAGAGAGGAGCCAAGCTGTAAAATTCAAAGCAAAACAATGCTGTGTGTTTGGTTCTATTGAGTGTATGATTGGCAGCTTTTTTTTTGAATTAAGATGTCAGTTATTTAAATTTAATGAGCCCTGGCAATGTTTCAGGGATGTTTAAGTAGATTGAATTGTTCAAATTGGAGAGAATCTGTTTGAAACCTTCGAGTTAGGGCAGGCCAGTTTGGCTCCATAGCAGTGAGAAAAGAACCACTGTGTATATAAAATGTTAATTTAAAAGATCACGAACATTTGTTTATCTGCAAGAATCTAGATAGTAATATACTTATAGTAGAAATAATGCTATTTATTTGCTTGTTTATGTTGTTAAATAAATTCACTTGGACAGTCAAAGTCTGAATCACGGTGTGTTATGATGCTCTGCTGATTTTTGTAGTTCGGAAAAATACTCTGTATTTTTCAGTCACAGGATAATCCCAGTAGCTGACGTGGTCTTGTGTTAATTTAGCTTAGACATATTACTGAAAGCTTAACCAGTTATTCAGGCCAGTGAAGACTTTCCAGGTCAGTTGGGACTCGCCTATGAGAGTAATCTAAAGTATGAAAGCTGACGAATCTGGAGTAAGGGTAGAAAAGAACCCCAAAATGTACCTGTAACATCTCGTAAACCTGCTTAAAGCTAAATGTAGAACAATTGGTAAGTTGATATCTGGCACTGGTTACCATCAATGCTTCAGGTGGCATTGTAAATCACAACTGATTTAGGAACAGGAATTGCTAGACGATAAAAGACCAAGGTCCATCTAGTTCACCTTCTACCATCCTGGTAGTCGCACGATACAATGATAATGACTAATCGTAGCAATCAACCTCTCTCAATTAGTCTACAACAGACCCAGATATGAGGCGAGGAAAATTTTAGCAGTGGGGAGCTTTGGACCAAAATCACCTATTACTCCCAAACATGCTGCACTTACCACATCATATCTCAAATTACTGATCTACTGTATCCCAAAATATTATTTTCTGAAAGAATCTATGTAATTTGATTCTATGGAGGGTGAAATCAGTTTGGGCAGTAGAACAAAACTAGGCGATAGCGAATGGGCAGCCTGTTAAAACACCTCGCCCGATTTTCTTTTCTATTGACTTCATCAGCTGTGGCTCAGTGGTGTTACTCTCGCCCCTGAGTCAGAAGGTTGTGGGTCCAGAGACTTGAGCACATAATCTAGGCTGACACTCCCAATGCAGTACTGAGGGAGTGCTGCGCTGTCGGAGGTGCCATCTTGCGGATGTGATGTTATAAACGAGGTCCGTCTGCCCTCTGAGGTGGATGTAAAAGATCCCACGGTGCTATTTTCGAAGAAGAATGGGGGAGTTCTCCATGGTGACCTGGGCCAATATCTATCCCTCAACCAACATCATTAAAACAGATGATTTGGTTATTATCACATTACTGCTTGTGGGACCTTGCTGTGCGCAGATTGGCTACCAGGTTTCCTTTATTACAACAGTGACTACACTTCAAAAGTACTTCACTGGCTGTGAAGTGTTTTGGGAAGTCCAGAGGACGTGAAAGGCGCTATATAAATGCAAGTTCTTTCTTTCTTCTTTCATCTGCCCAAAACCCACCCGGAGTTAAAATCGGGAGGTCTCCTTGATATCAGCACCTAAAATTTTTCATTCTTGAAGTTATTTGTAAATGGAAAGAAATAGAAGCGGAGATTTTTATCATCTCCATCCGAACTCGGACCACACGAGCTTTACCGATGGGATAAAAGAGGGACAGAAACCTTTGTGTGAGATGTCCACAAGCCACCTGGCTCCGTTTGGTGTGTCCTGTGAGCACAGTTTTGAGAGCCAACTTTGAAAAACCGAGCAAAGGTTACCCCCAGCTGAGCAGCAGGGAGTAAATTTCCAATATATACTTAGCGTAAGAAAAGGTAAAGCGATTCATAGCTGGGAGTGATTATTAGGCTCTAATTTCATCTCCACTTTCAGATGGTTCTCTTTTTTTACTTTTGTTTGACCCTCCTCCAGTGAGATTATAGCCTGCTAATCATTCCCAGGTATCCATTATTCTCTATAATCTCACATGTAGAGTAAATGATTTCAATCTGTTGATTTGAAATTTGAAGACTGCTTCTTTTCTTGGTTGCTTCAAAACTTAATGGAGCTAAATGATTTTTTTTGTTTTTAAAAAGGTTGGTCTAGAGGACGCTTCACTATTGCCTGTCAGTTCAGTATCAGTTTTGTTAATGTAACCCTTCCCCTGTGCACTGAGTAAAGTAATCTCCTTGTTACTCCTGGTTTTAAATTTGAGATTCATTTACCAAGTTCACGGACAAATGACACTGTTTTATTGGGCAAGGAGCAGGTGATGTACCCATGTTTTATACAAATATAATGTAATTATTCCCTGGTCCTGCCTAGACGACAATAGCAACTTGCATTTATATAGCACTTTTAACGTAGTAAAACCTCCCACGGCTCTTCTGAGCAGTGTAAATCAGACAAAATTTGAAACCGAGCCACATAAAGAGATATTAGGACAGGTGACCAAAAACTTTGTCTAAGAGGTAGGTTTTAAGGAGCGTCTTAAAGGAGGAGAGAGAGAGGTAGAGAGATTTAGGGAGGGAATTCCAGACCTTGTGGCCTAGGCAGCTGAAGACATGGCCGCCAATGGAGGGGCAAAGGAAATCGGGGATGAACAAGAGGCCAGAATTGGGAGAGTGCAGCCGTCTCAGTGGGTTGTAGGGCTGGAGGAGGTTACAGAGAAAGGGAGGGGCGAGGCCATGGAAGGACTTGAACATGAGGATGAGAATTTTAAAATCGAGGCATCGCCAAACCAGGAGCCAATATAGGTCAACAAGCATGGGGGTGATGGGTGATCGGGACTTGGTGCCAGTTAGGATATGGGCAGCAGAGTTTGGACGAGCTCAAGTTTAAGGAGGATAGAAAATGGGTGGCTGGCCAGGAGATCATTGGAATTCGCCCAAAATAATGGTCACTGCGGAATCCACTAGTTTCAAAAGCAGTGCAATTGGTTAATGTGTCTCCCCTGTTTTTTCCGGCTCTCATGATTTAGCTTCTTGTATGTGTATGCAGACAATTTGTCACCCCTCCCCTCCCCCACCCCGTACAATTCACAAATTCCCAAAGGAATGGGAAGACTGCTCCCATGCAAACAGCATTGAGCGATGGAAATTGGGGATGCGCATAAGGCCAGAATTGGAGGAGCGCAGAGAATTCAGAGGGTTGTAGGGCTGGAGGAGGTTACAGAGAGAGGGAGGGGCGAGGCCACGGAGGGATTTGAAAACAAGGATGAGAATTTTAAAACCGAGGTGTTGCCGGACCGGGAGCCAATGTAGGTCAGCGAGCACAGTGTCAGCCTCAGCTGTAAACTCTTATAACTCTGCAGATCGAATCTGCATTAAAGAAACGAGGAAGTTCCCACCACCTCCTTGACTTCTGACCCGAGTGAATTGATTCCAGGTGTCTGGTGTAATTCACTCTGAATGACAGAAATGGAATCTCCTTTTGCACTAAATATTTTTTTTAACCCTGAGAGAACTGGTATTGTGAAAGTGTCCCATCGTCAGTTTAAATATCACACTTGGACGTGTGGATGAAACTTGGTACCAAACAGTGCGAGGGACAATCGTTGTCTTGTTACTTTTTCTCCCCTCCTCCTTTTGCCTTCAGCTGCCTCGGTCCTAAGCTCTGGAATTCCTTCCCTAAACCTCTGCGCCTCTCGACCTCTCTCTCCTCCTTTAAAACCTACCTTTTTGACCAAGCCTGTCCTAATATCTCTTTATGTGGCTCGGTGTCAAATTTTGTTTGATAACGTTCCTGTGAAGCGCCTTGGGACATTTTACTACGTTAAAGGCGCTGTATAAATGCAAGTTGTTGTTGTTGAAGGGTCTCTTGCGGGATGGTGGTGCGATGGGTGCTGGTAGCCCCAAGCTAATGAGCTGAGCATGGATGTCAGCAGGCTATTGAACTGTAAAAGGCATCATAACCGAGTATCACCCAACACCCCCACACATCCACTTTCCTGCTTAGGTCGCTGGATAGCCATCAGGAATGCCAGCCCTTGCTGGTTTTGATTTACCGTCCATAACTCAGGAATGCTGAGTCTAATTGTTATGCTCTTAGTGTCCGAGATCAGCTCAGACTAGGGATTGAATCTGAGACCTTCCTGGTCTGTAGCTACCTAACCGGCCAGCTCATTTTACTCACACTCAACGATTGGGGAAGGTGGATGAATGGATTTAACTCACCATATCATCTTGCAGGTCGGGAGGAGCGATGTGCAAGGTGATTGGTGCCAATAGTTTGCAGGGAAAAAAAATTATAGATGACATTTTCATTTATCTATAAATTTGAAGATGGCAAATTCTAACTAAGTATGAATATCAAATTTATTAAACTCAAATATAATAACCTAGATATCTAAGAACCAGGGGCCATCGATACAAGATTAAATGTAAGAGATTTAGAACAGAGGGCAGGAGAAACTTCTTCACACACACAGTTGTGAGGCTGTGGAATTCACTTCCAGGGTTAGTGGCTGAGGCAGAAACTACATCAACATCAGATTGGGTCGGTGGATGAAGGAAAAGGGGATGAAGGGGTCTGGGAACAGGGAGGGTAAATGTGAAAGCTTTCGGTGGCTAATGGGTTGAAGTAATGTGGCAGTTTGATTGGCGGGTTTATTCAGAAAGCTTTCTCAAAGGGAATTTAATTAGGATTTTTTTTGTTGAAGTCTGTCATTTTAAATATGAAACTATGCATGGAATACATTTGGGTAAATTGTTGTGGAGTAGGAAGCAAGCAGCTCTGGTCTGTGGGAAGTGTTGCTTTTAAATAATGGAGAACTAACAATGTGTGTATCTGCCATTTTCTTTGTGTTTTTTTTAAGAACTAAAATACAACAACAACAACTTGCATTTATATGGCGCCTTTAACGTAGTAAAATGCTCCAAGGCTCTTTACAGGAACATAATCAGACAAAAATTTACACCCAACCAAAGAAGGAGACATTAGAACAGGCGGCCAAAAGCTCGCTCAAAGAGGTAGGTTTTAAGGAGAGGCGGAGAGGTTTAGGGAGGGAATTCCAGAGTTTAGGGCCTAGGCAGCTGAAGACGCTGCCGCCAATGGTGGAGCGATGAAAATCAGTCGTGCACACCCAGTGGTGAAGTAGGGTGTACTCTTCTGAGGTTTGGGTTAAAGGTATGTTGGACCAGAGTATAGATGAAGAACCAAGAGTAGTTGGGACATGAGGATAGGGGATAGAGCAAAGAACATCAGGTTATCTTAAAATCAGTAAAATATCTGGGATTTCTAAAGAGAAAAACTTTTAACCATGCTATATATTTAAGATAGTTATTTATATTTGGATATTAAAAGGTGTGGATTCCCAGGAACTTCTATACAACTACATAAAATGGCCAGTATAAATGCAGATGGCAGAGGCTATGTATCGCAGTTAACTTCATCCTTCCGTGGAATCTTAAGGTTTCACTCCACTTGTAGGTCCTATCTAGGTTTTAGCCATGGCTCAGTGGTGACACTTTCGCCTCTGAGTCAGAAGGTCATGGGTTTCAAGCCCCAGTCCAGAGACTTAAGCACATAATTTAGGCCGACACTCCCAGTGCAGTACTGAGGGAGTGCTGCACTATCGGAGGTGCTGTCTTTCGGACAAGATGTCTGCTCTCTCAGGTGGACGTAAAAGATCCTCTGGCACTATTTTACAGAAGAGCAGGGTTATTCTTCCCAGTGTCATGGCTAATATTTATCCCTCAACCAACACCACTAAAACAGATTATCTGGTCATTATCACGTTGTTTGTGGGACCTTGCTGTGCACAAATTGGCTGCCGTGTTTTCCTACATTACAACAGTGACTACCCTTTATCTCTCAAAAGCACTTCATTGGCTGTAAAGCGCCTTGGTACGTCCTGAGATCGTGAAAGGCGTTGTATAAATGCACGTCTTTCTTACAAAGATCCAATGAGCTCTCGGTGTAGATGCGATTGAGTTTGTTTTAAAGATAGTTGCAAAATTCCAATCACTGGGAGTGCAGGTTTTGTGTATTCTAATGGCATTGGCCTCTAAATCAACTTGGCCGTGATTTCTGGCTCATAGGGGTAGGAACAGAGGCCAGAGCCTGGAGACATGTGCCACAAGCATTCAAAACCTCACACTTCTTCCTGTTGATCTTGGCTCCAAAGATCCAAATCTCTCCACAGATCTAGTCAGGAATGTGTTTGCTTTTTATTGATCCCCAGATAGGTGAGGGTCCTCGAGTCTTTGCTAAGTATTAATGGATAAAAACTTAACAGGATAACACAACGAGTTTCAATCTTTCAACTGTTTATATAGATTAAAAGCAACTTTTGCAGAGCAAGGGTTCAAGCGCCATGTTCCTAAATGAGATATAAACAAAACTTATGTACATTGAGTTATAAGTGGGGTAGGCATCAAAACTTTTTTAAATGATTGCAACAGTCGGGATGCAATTTGTAGAAAAATGTTCAATTCAGAGCTACCTTTTGATCCTGGGTTTGTGTTAACTTAAAGTATGAACATTTAGAAGAAAAAGAAGAAAAGTTAAACCATTAGAGGATGAGTCTCCTGAAATTCTGCACTGTCGTCCCTGAACCCCTGAAATTTGGAGCCCGGTAACCTGTGTCCAACTTGTGTTTATATCTTATTCCCGTTGAGATTTTGCGGACCTGGAGGTTTGCAAAGGGCTGTTCTCAGCAATGTTGCCATTGGTGGATAAATCCTAAATTCGCAGCCCTAGAACAGAACACCATTTTCATAAACAATTTGGACTCTGGAATCGGAAGTACAATTTCAAAATTTGCGGACGACACCAAATTGGGGGGTATAGTCCATACTGAGGAAAACTGCGGCAAAATACAAGAAGGCGTTAAGAAACTTGCAGAATGGGTGCGTAATCGGCAAATTAATTTCAATATAGATAAGTGTGAGGTGGTGCATTTTGGTAGGAAGAATAAGGGAGCCACATACTACTTGGAAACTAAATTAGGTAGAGGAGCAAAAGGATCTAGGGGTTCAGATGCACAAATCACATAAAAGTAGCAATGCAGGTTAATAAGGTCATAAAAAAAAGGCAATCCAAGCACTGGGGTTCATTTCTAGAGGAATAGAATTAAAAAACAGAGAAGTTATGTTAAACTTGTATAGAACCTTGGTTAGACCACACTTGGAGTACTGTGAACAGTTCTGGTCTCCATATTACAAAACGAATATAGAGGCGCTGGAGAAGGTGCAAAAAAGATTCACAAGGATGATACCAGAACTGAGAGGTTATTACTGTTAGGAAAGACTGAATCATGTGGGGCTATTTTCTCCAGAAAAGAGAAGGCTGAGGGGCGACCTAATAGAGGACTTTAAAATTACAAAGAGGTTTGATAGGGTAGATATAGAGAAGACGTTTTCACTTGTGGGGGAGTCCAAATCTAGAGGCCATAAATATAAGATAGTCACTAATAAATCCAATAAGGAATTCACTTTACCAAAGAGTGGTTACGATTTGGAACTCTCTACCACATGGAGTCGTTGAGGCGAATAGCATAAATGCATTTAAGGGGAAGCTAGATAAACACATGAGGGAGAAAAGAATAGAAGGATATGCTGATAGGGTTAGATGAAGTAGGGTGGGAGGAGGCTCGTGTGGAGCGTAAACACCAGCATAAACCAGTTGGGCCGAATGGCCTGTTTCTGTGCTGTAAATTCTACGTAATCTGTTGGTGTCAGTATATATATGGGAATTAAACCCTGTATGTGGCCCCCTGAAGCCAGGGTTGTGGCCTCTGATGTGTTTTCACTGTAGGTATCCAAGCGACTTATGAGGACGAGATTGGATGCCCGTTCTCGGGTCCGTAACCAGCGACACCCTGTCAGCATGCAAATAATATTAATGAGGCCCGAGGAACAATTTCGAGCCGACCTCGGGTCTCCTAATATTTTTAGTGTAAGCTGCCGCACCTCCCCCGGCAGCTCGCACGTGTCACTAAGAAGAATATTGAGCCGCTTGCCTCGTTGGCAACTGTTTGACGATATGTCCTGGGAAAAGGAGGGGGATTGGAGTGACAATGGGGGGGTGGGGCTGGCGAGTTGAAGGTGAGGAGAACCGTCGCGAGGACTGTGGGGTCCTGCTCCTACTGGCTTCACAGGAATGTTTTTTGCTAATTTTGTTTTAAACGTACCTTTTTGTGACGGTCACTGCTCCGGCTGCAGCAACCGAATAAGAATCCCGAGCGCAGCAGGCCCAGCACCTGCTCCGCTCAATTCAGACCAATTTCTGCAAGGGGGCCTAAAATGGGCACTGGCCCCCTCAGTTACATATTTAAGGGGCCCTATGCCTGTTTTTGGTGGCTGCCTGAAAAGCCGTCGTTTACCAATATGGCGGAGCCCGTAACGCAGGCCCAAATCGGACGCAGGATGTTATGCCATGAAATTATTCCTTCTTGTCACCCATCACTTCCCACCATCCCCGCCCCCACTCCCCCCCCAGTTTTGCACTTGGAAAATGGGCGCAACGAGGACCAATTTGTACCCCGTTGTCTCCGTGCAGTTACAGTTACTCCATCAAAGTTCAAGCAAAGGTCTTTGATCTTCCAGCACAGGACCCAGAACTGGTGGAATCCAACCATAACATATGAATCATATATTTTTTAAATTATTACTTTTTCAGTTAAGTTCTTTCAGTCAAAGTAGTTGCGAGGAAGGCAGAAATCAAGGCAGCTCCAATAATTCCAGGAATTCCCAGAATTTTTGTAATGCAAATAAATTTCCCAGAATATTTCTTGATTGGAATCTTTCCCCGGCAAATACAGTTTCCTGTGCATTTGGCCTTCTCTCACTACCTGGCTTGATCCAAATCCCATATGGGCTATCACTTGAAAGCCTTCTGCACGGCTCATTCCTTTCCAGCAGAAGGAAGTCCTGGCCAATATTTATCCCTCAACAGATGATCTGGTCATTTATCTCATTATTGTTTGTGGGACCTTGCTGTGCGCAAATTGGCTGCCCGGTTTCCCTACATTAAAACAGCAACTATGCTTCAAAAGCACTTCAGTGGCTGTCACCTGTCCTGATGTCTCCTTCTTTGGCTTGGTATCAACTTTTGTCTGATTACGCTCCTTGGGACATTTTACGACGTTAAAGGCGCTATATACATGCAAGTTGTTGTTGTGAAGCGCTTTGGGACGTTCTGAGGACGTGAAGGGCGCTATACAAATGCAAGTTCTTTCTTTCAGTAGGTGAAGGTGTGAAGTATCTGCGCAGGAACGGCACAAATTTTACTTTGTCTTTTGTTACTAGCTTTGGTGAACTGTGTGTCAGCAGTTTGGAGGCCAGTGTCATTAACATGAATGATGCATTCAGGAAATTAAGTCGCCTTTGACCTAATTAACGTACCTCGCCTGTGAATTCACGTTGGGAGTGCAAGAACTTGAGAAAGTTTTGGAACAGGAAAAGGCCATTTGGCCCAGTGGGCCCGTCATTTCTTGGTCCTGTGCCATGCATTCCACTGCTCTTTAATTAGCCATATCTGCTGTTTGCATGGGAGCAGCGTTCCCATTTCTTTGGGAATTCATGAATTGTACCGGGTAGGGGGGCAGCAAATTGCCTGCATACACATACGAGAAGCTAAATTAAGCAAGCTGGAAAGAACAGGGGAGACCCATTAACCGATTGCACTGCTTTTAAAACTAGTGGATCATGCAGCGACCATTATTTCGGGCAAATTCCAATGCTCTCCCGGCAGGCCTCCCATTTTCCACCCTCCTTAAACTTGAGCTCATCCAAACTCTGCATTCCGTATCCTAACTTGCACCAAGTCCTGTTCACCCATCACCCCTGTGCTCGTTGACCTACATTGGCTCCCAGACTGGTGACACCTCAATTTTTTTAATTCTCATCCTCGTGTTCAAATCCCTCCATGGTCTCGCCCCTCCCTATCTCTGTAACCTCCTCCAGCCCTACAACCCTTTGAGATCTCTGTGCTCCTCCAATTCTGGCCTCTTGTTCATCCCTGATTTCCTTCCCCCTTCCATTGGCGGCCGTGCCTTCAGCTGCCTGGGCCCTAAGCTCTGGAATTCCCTCCATAAACCTCTCCGCCTCTCTACCCCTCTCTCCTCCATAAAGACGCTCCTTAAAACCTACCTCTTTGACCAAGCTTTTGGTCACCTGACCTAATATCTCCTTGTGTACCTCGGTGGCAATGTTTGTCCGATTACGCTCCTGTGAAGCGCCTTGGGATGTTTTAGTGCATCAAAGGCACTATATAAATGCAAGTTATTATTGAAAAAGGTGTGCTGAATGGTCGAGTTCATGTGCTTAGTCCAATCTGGGAGAGCACTGCATGCCAAATTGGTTAGGGTGTGCGGAGTTATCCAGGTTGCCCCGGAGTTATGCAGCGTGCCCCGGAGCTATCCAGGGTGTCCCGGAGTTACGCAGGGTGCCCTGGAGTTACGCAGCGTGCCCCGGAGTTATCCAGGGTGCCCCGGAGCTATCCAGGGTGCCCCGGAGTTATCCAGGGTGCCCCGGAGTTATCCAGCGTGCCCCGGAGCTATCCAGGGTGTCCCGGAGTTACGCAGGGTGCCCTGGAGTTACGCAGCGTGCCCCGGAGTTACGCAGCATGCCCCGGAGTTACGCAGCGTGCCCCGGAGTTACGCAGCGTGCCCCGGAGTTATCCAGGGTGCCCCGGAGTTACCCGGTGTGCCCCGGAGTTATCCAGGGTGCCCCGGAGTTACCCGGTGTGCCCCGGAGTTACGCAGCGTGCCCCGGAGTTACGCAGGGTGCCCCGGAGTTACCCGGTGTGCCCCGGAGTTACCCAGGGTGCCCCGGAGTTATCCGGTGTGCCCCGGAGTTACGCAGCGTGCCCCGGAGTCATCCAAGGTGCCCCGGAGTTATGCAGCGTGCCCCGGAGTTATCCAGGGTGCCCCGGAGTTATCCAGGGTGCCCCGGAGTTACCCAGGGTGCCCCGGAGTTATGCAGCGTGCCCCGGAGTTATCCAAGGTGCCCCGGAGTTACGCAGCATGCCCCGGAGTTACCCAGGGTGCCCCGGAGTTATCCGGTGTGCCCCGGAGTTACGCAGCGTGCCCCGGAGTTATCCAGCGTGCCCCGGAGTTACCCAGGGTGCCCCGGAGTTACGCAGCATGCCCTGGAGTTACGCAGCGTGCCCCGGAGTTACACAGGGTGCCCCGGAGTTACCCAGGGTGTCCCGGAGTTGTCCAGGGTGGCCCGGAGTTATCCAGGGTGCCCCGGAGTTATCCAGGGTGCCCCGGAGTTACCCGGTGTGCCCCGGAGTTACCCGGTGTGCCCCGGAGTTGTCCAGGGTGCCCCGGAGTTGTCCAGGGTGCCCCGGAGTTGTCCAGGGTGCCCCGGAGTTGTCCAGGGTGCCCCGGAGTTGTCCAGGGTGCCCCGGAGTTGTCCAGGGTGCCCCGGAGTTACGCAGCGTGTCCCGGAGTTACGCAGCGTGTCCCGGAGTTACGCAGCGTGCCCCGGAGTTGTCCAGGGTGCCCCGGAGTTGTCCAGGGTGCCCCGGAGTTACCCAGGGTGCCCCGGAGTTATCCAGGGTGTCCCGGAGTTATCCAGGGTGCCCCGGAGTTATGCAGAGTGCCCCGGAGTTATCCGGTGTACCCCGGAGTTATCCAGGGTGCCCCGGAGTTATCCAGGGTGCCCCGGAGTTATCCAGGGTGCCCCGGAGTTATCCAGGGTGCCCCGGAGTTATCCAGCGTGCCCCGGAGTTCCGGAGTTATCCGGTGTGCCCCGGAGTTATCCAGGGTGTCCCGGAGTTATCCGGTGTACCCCAGAGTTATCCAGGATGTCCCGGAGTTATCCAGGGTGTCCCGGAGTTATCCGGCATGCCTGCCTAAAACTAGTTTAGACTTGTTGCCTGTGCCCATCTCAGGCCCCTTCTGCCCTCTCGGGTAGACATAAAAGATCCCATGGTATTATTTCGAAGAAGAGCAGGGGAGTTCTCCCTGGTGTCCTGGCCAAAATTCATCCCTCAATCAGCATCGCTATAACAGATAATCTGCTCAATATCACATTGCTGTTTGTGGGACCTTGCTGTGCACAAATCGGCTGCCCCATTTCCTATGTTACAAGAATGACTACACTTCAAAAGTTCTTAATTGGCTGTAAAGCACTTTGGGACGTCCTGAGGTCATGAAAGGCGCTATATAAATGCAAGTCTTTCTATTATAATACTGAGAATTAATAAACTAACCCTGCATCACCGTTAGTCATTAATAGACGTTTTTAATGATTGCTAATTTTTCTTCCCTCTTTCACCAGTGGTGCTACCCCCGGAGAAGGCGGAGCCATGTGATGGATTCACACCGACTTTCAATCAAGAAGATGGAGAAAAGTGTCCCAGTAAAGAAACCAGCAGAGGGACGGGCAAGAAACGGCTGAACTTTGATGTGAGTTTTGAAATCTGGGAGATGATGAATGGTTGTTGAAGAAATTGGTTTAGGGAAAAGTTCTTTCCAGATGGAAAAAAAAGGGGTCATGGTTGACTTTGGTCATTTAAAAACAAAATGCTCCAACAAATGTCAGTGTCTGTTTACTAAAAATATTACAGTAGAGATAATTCTACAATCCCAGTAGGGAGCTGCACTCACACGGAGTATAGGTTGGGGAATCAGGGCTAAAGTGCTGGAATCTTAAGTCTGATCTGCACAACCTTTCAGCACAGGTCCCTACTGGGAGTGTAGGAGAACATAGGAACAGGAGCAGGCCATTCAGGCCCTCGGGCCTGTTCCGCCATTCAATTAGATCATGGCTGATTTATATCCTAACTCCATCTACCCACCTTGGTTCCATAACTCTTAATACCCTTGCCTAACAAAAATCTATCAATCTTAGTTTTGACATTTTCAGTTGACCCCCAGCCTCAACAGCTTTTTGGGGGAAGAGAGTTCCAGATTTCCACTACCCTTTGTGTGAAGAAATGCTTCCTGACATCACCCCTGAACGGCCGAGCTCTAATTTTAAGGTTAAGCCCCCATATTCTGGACTCTCCCACCAGAGGAAATAGTTTCTCTCCATCTACCCTATCAAATCCTTTAATCATCTTAAACACCTCAATTTGGTCACCTCTTAATCTTCTACACTCAAGGGAATACAAGCCTAGTCCATGCAATTTTTTTTCCTGTAATATAATTGCATGCATAAAACAAGATTGGATTACTCCTATCGTGTACTAGGCACTTAATCTCCTTTTTCGTTTGGCTTGAGCTCAACAAAATGGTTTCTATGAATCACATGCTAGTATTGGTCACACTTGCAGTGCATTAACCGTCAATGAAGACACCAATTTAATGATTTCCTCAAACTTTGCTTATTTGGCTTACGATAGAATGTATACCTCATACTTAAGTTACAACACTCACTTACCATGAAATATTCCAATACATACAATTTGAAACAATTTGAAGTTGTTACTATAAGGGCAAAATTGCATTCGCCCTTGTTCAACTGGTGGAAAACACATACTAGAACAGTGTTGTCCAATTTATTAGACATTACCCACATGTGGCCAATTGGGATTCCAAATGTGGAGAATTGCGTTTCTCATTGGTAAATAAATGATGAGTACTAGACCCCGTTGTTGGTCATGTGATCTCAATACTCCTATTCGCACGGCGTGTGCATGTGAACTTTAACCTTTTTGTCTGTACGTTGGTAAAATGGTAAGACGAAAAGCAGAGTGTGCGTGTTTTTTTGATTGTTGTGGGTGCTTTACTTCCTCGGTTACTGAATGGTGGTAGATGTTTGTTAAGTAAATATACACGTGAGGTACATTTACCTGTATTATGTGTAGGGCGTTTTGTGGCTAGTCAGCGATTTCTAATGGACAACACTGTACTAGAACTCCTCCATGTGGCTCAGTGGGTAAATGCAACATGTGGCGAGGAGCTGAAGCTTGTAGACCGGGTAGGTCCCGGATTCGATTTGACTGAGTTAGCTAATCTCAGCCCCCAGGGTGGGTTTAGAAAGGCTGCAGTTGGCCTTTGTGTTCATGGGCTGGGGAAGGGATAAATCAGCCAGGGTACCCAGCCCAAATTGCTCCCCAGCGATCCTCGCTGGAAAGTGGGGTTGTGTAGGTGTCGGGTGAGGCCTAATTGACTAGGCCTTCCAGCACTAGGCTCACACAGTGAAACTGTCATTTGGGCGAGGGTGCTGTCAGTATCTGTGGAACGGTATCCAGCGAGAATCGGTTCCTTCAATTAAGGGGAGGTCTGTTATATTTTTTTCCAAAACTCTCTGTTTAGCTGTCACTGTGCAATAAGCACCAATTGAATTTTAAGCTGCCGCTGAAATGCCACTTCAATGCAGTAACGCAAAAACTGGGTCATTGGACAGTAATTGAATAATAGGTAAAAGAAAAATAAACCAATGGAGTTCAAAGAAAAACAACGAAATGAAGGCAGCAACGTTGCTGATTAATTCTGAAATGAGCTAATAACTAATCCCCAAACCTTCCCCTGTGAGCAAATGCCCGGCTTCCACCGCTTCCCTACAACAGCAGAATTTAATAAGGGTTCGAACCTGGGTCCTGCATTACTGCCGCACCACATGTCGATGTTTCGAAGTACCTTAAGTTACGACGACATTTCAATCTGTTGAAAGAATCCCGCAAGTAGAGGAGAGATT
This sequence comes from Heptranchias perlo, assembly GCF_035084215.1. Lineage (NCBI taxonomy): Eukaryota > Metazoa > Chordata > Chondrichthyes > Hexanchiformes > Hexanchidae > Heptranchias > Heptranchias perlo. The sequence goes on from NC_090326.1 coordinate 17,629,093, forward strand.
TAGAACAGAGAAATGCACTTTCTTTTCAGGAGCTAGAGTGTGACGTGTCTGTTGAAGAAGACAACCGTCAGGAATGGACCTTCACTCTTTATGATTTTGACAACAGTGGCAAGGTTACTAAGGAGGTACAGTTACATTTGTTTCTGCTTCTTAGGAGGCCATGGTGTGTTAAGTTGTGCATATTGCCAATGTAAACCAGACTGGTACAATTCTTAGCAGCTCATAGTTGGGAGAAGTGGTAGGGAGTAATAACCAGCTCGCTCATATTTTGCCCCATCTATAACTTTTATATTGCTAACAAAACGGTGCCCAAATCCTATTGGCTAAGGTTGCAATTGCAAATGGGGTTTAAAAGTATATATTTTTTTACGCAGCGAGTTGTTATGATCTGGAACGCACTGCCTGAAAGGGTGGTGGAAGCAGATTCAATAGTAGCTTTCAAAAGGGAATTGGATAAATACTTGAAGAAGTAAAAAAATTTACAGGGCTAATTAGATAACTCTTTCAAAGATCCGGCACAGGCACGATGGACCGAATGGCCTCCTCCTGTGCTGTACCTGCTATGATACTATGATATTCTGTTGAAGCTTCTATTGAGATATTTTCAGGCTTGTAGGTGATGGATTGTTATCCAATGATTTCTGATGCTGCCACTGTGTTAGAGAAATTCCAGAAACCATTTTGGTCTAGTGAGTAAATGGGGTGAGATGCACCTGGTTGGGGCGATGGGGGGTGGGAGCGTGGGAGGAGATCGGGGCTGTGGAGATAATAGCTCAAGAAGCTGAAGCCAAGTCTTGGCTACGAGGGTCATGAAGCAAACCGAGGCCTGTGGAGAACCTCTGTTTCAGCAGAAGACCTGGCCCACAGGGTTGAGATGGCAACTGAGAGCCAGGAATGTTGCACAGTGAGTTTTGTCCATCTTGTCTTCGCTCCTTCGCAATGTCGGGCATGGGAGAACCTCAGACAATTTCTACAAGAAATAATATTGTTATTCAGGCAAATTCTTTGAAAATAGGAAATGAACAATTTCTTGCTGAGAACCTGGAGTGGGATAGGTTTTTATTGCAATGAGATTCCAGGAATTTTGAGCTTGTTAGCCTTGGATCAGTCCTCAATCTCGATACAAGTGCTTTCATCCGTTACATTGCACAGTTGCTATTTAATTATTTTGCTCTGACATCTGTTTTTTGTACTATGAGTTTTATACTATTTGATTTTTATTTAAAAAAAAGAATCGCCATGAGGGAATCAGTACTGTTCATTTGAACGTTAAAGTTTAAACAGGACTGCTCATGTTGAGATTCCTTCTGTAAGTTGTAACTGGTACTTTCTTTTTTGCTACTGTTGATTGTGGGTTAATTGCAGGACAAGCAGTGACTGGGCATTGGCAGTAGAGGGAAGGGTAAAGGTCTGACTTGACGTGAGATGATGTCTGGTTGATTAGTGGCCGTAGCAGTGGCTTGATTTAATTGTTGCTCACTGCAGCATTGGTGCAGAGAACAAATCAAAATCGTGTAGCCATTTCACTCTTGTTCCAGCCACCAACACCATGGTTCTCTTTGAGACACCCAACATGGTCAAACTATCAGGATTCCTTTGACTTTTCCTTACCAACTCGCTGGCGTGAAGAGTGGGCCGAAGATGCTCCTTCCTATAAATCACCATATCATCTCTATCCCTATGGAAGATCAACCAGGATTCCACCGAACAAGTTGTAGTTGGGCGCTCCTCAATCGCTTTTGAACTGAACAGGGAGAGTGCACCTCAAATCTTCACCTATGGGGCCTTCATGATGAAGACAAATGTCCTTGCACACACATACAAACCATGTCCCGTGTCGTTGACTCATGCCCACTAACTAAACTATCTGGTGGCCTACTCGCTTTGCATGCTGGTGTTGACAGTGCTCCAAAATGGCTGGGATTAAATGCTGAGTCTGCATACGGCAAATAAATAACCGCAGTATCGATATCTCTTGTTGATACCATCTCTATGAAAAAAGGTTGGGCAATTGTTTTTGTTGGGGAGGAAGAAAGGTGTAATTTTCATCATGACTATGTAACATTGAACAACAACTACTGCTGACCTTTTTTTATAGTGTTCCTCACACAGAGTTTCTGAAAGCTTGAGTTGGACACCGAGCATAAAAAGGAGGAATGGGGGGAGGCATGTGAGGAGAGGAGACTTGAAGGGACAGTGCAAGAGATGGGCTTTTAGGAGCCTATTTAAAGCAGAGAGTGGTAGAAAATTCTTTAGAGCAGGAAGCGACAAAATATGATGCTTTTTTGACGTGATTTATATTGTCGCTATCTCTGTTTTCTTTGAATTTGGTTTTGGGAGGCGAACAACACTCTCAAGACCGCGTTTATTGCCCTTTCCTAGCTGCCCTGAGGGCATCAAGAGTCAACCACGTACTGTGGGACTGGAGTCACATGTAGGCCCAGACCAGGTATGGTTGGCAGGTTTAAACTCATGACCTCTGAACCACTAAGCTACTGTGCCCAATGAGTTTGTTTACACTTTTTCTTTCTCCCAGTGAAAACTGAAGTATTCATGAATAATTCCCATTGTGAGGTTGCATCCCAGTGTTAGGCTGTGTCAGTGGTATCGATGGGATAAGATATGGTGAATGAGCTCAAACGGTGTGGGTTTTAGTGCTGCTTCTGCACAAGGTAATGTTGAATGACCTAATCGAGGTCTTTAAAATTATGAAAGGGTTTGGTAGGGTAGACGCAGAGAAAATGCTTCCATTTGTAGGGACTCCAAAATTAGGGGCCATAAATATAAGATAGTCACTAATAAATCCAATAAGGAATTCAGGAGAAACTTCTTTACTCAGAGTGGTAAGAATGTGGAACTTGCTACCAGATGGAGTAGTTGAGGCGAAAAGCATAGATACATTTAAGGGAAAGCTAGATAAACACATGAGGGAGAAAGGAAAGATGGATATGCTGATAGGGTTAGATGAAGTAAGATGGGAGCATAAACACCGGTATAGACCAGTTGGGCCGAATGGCCTGTTCCTCTGCTGTACATTCTATGTAGTTCAACGTAAAATGGCCTCCGGTTCATAATAAATATGTATCTTTGAGTTGGATGGTATCTGTTTTTGGGACAATTCTCCGCATGTCACAGGAGTGAAGCCTCGACATTGGTCTAAGTTATCCGGGCACATTGTCGGCAAATGGCAGGCAGGGTTCATCACTGCTGGCACCTACCAAGAAGTGCGAGTCATCCACTTTGGACCTAAGAAAGATAGACCAGGGTATTTTCTAAATGGCGAGAAGCCAGGAACTGGGGATGAGCAGAGAGATTTAGGGGTCCAAGTACAGAAATCACTCAAAGCTAGTGGACAGGTACAAAAAATAATTAAAAAGGCTAATGGAATGTTGGTCTTTATCTCAAAAGAGCTAGACTACAAAGGGGTGGAAGTTTTGTTACAACTATACCCCTCTGGCTAGACCCCATCGGGAGTACTGCATTCAGTTCTGGGCACTGCACCTCAGGAAGATGTATTGGCCTTGGAGGGGGTGCAATGCAGATTCACCAGAATGATACTGGGGTTAAAAGGGTTAAATTATGAGGACAGGTTGCATAGACGAGGTTTGTATTCATAAGAACAAGAAATAGGAGCAGGAATAGGCCATATGGCCCCTCGAGCCTACTCCGCCATTCAACAAGATCATGGCTGATCTTTGACCTCAACTCTACTTTCCCGGCCGATCCCCATATCCCTTGATTCCCTTAGAATCCCTGGAATATAGAAGATTAAGGGCTGATCGAATTGAGGTGTTAAAGATGATTAAAGGATTTGATAGGGTAGACAGAGAGAAATTATTTCCTCTGGTGGGAGAGTCCAGAACAAGGGAGCTTAACCTTAAAATTAGAGCTAGGCCGTTCAGGGGTGATGTCAGGAAACACTTCTTCACACAAAGGGTAGTGGAAATCTGGAACTCTCTCTCCCAAAAAGCTGTTGAGGCTGGGGGTCAATTGAAAATTTCAAAACTAAGATCAATAGATTTTGGTTAGGCACGGGTATTAAGGCATATGGAGCAAAAGCTGGTAAATGGAATTGAGGTACAAATCAGCCATGATTTAATTGAATGGCCGAACAGGCTTGAGAGGCTGAGGCACTGAATGGCCTATGAGAAAACTTAGGACACTTTGTTCATTTTTATCTTTGCTTTCACTACACTAAAAATTTAAATGTAATCTAAAATGTGATACCATATTGACACATATTAAGTGTGCCTGAATTTGAATGGACTAGTTAGGGAGCCATTGCGTTTTACTTTTTTGAGATGCACAATATCGTATAGCACGTGGACTAGTGCTTGAATAATGCACTTGTCCAAACGTTAACCTATGGGAAAAGCTTCTGTGCAGCCAAGGATTTTGCATTGACAAAAACATAGCTGTTTGACACAAAACTCAGAAATGTAGTAAACCATGTGGAGGATAGTAACAGACTTCAGGAGGACATAGACCAGACTGGTTGAAATGGACAGACACATGGCAGATGAAATTTAACGCAGAGAAGTGTGAAGTGATGCATTGAGGAGAGGCAATGTAAACAAAATGACAATTTTAAAGGGTGCAAGAACGGAGAGACCTGGGGATGTGCGTACACAAATCTTTGAAGGTGGCAGGACAAGTTGAGAAGGCTGTTGAAAAAGCATATGGGAGCCTTGGCTTTATAAACAGAGGCATAGAGTACAAAAGCATGGACGTTATGCAAAACCTTTATAAATCACTGGTTGGGCCCCAGCTGGAGTATTGTGTCCAAATCTGGGCACCAAACTTTAGGAAGGATATCAAGGCCTTCGAGAGGGTGTAGAAGAGATTTACTCGACTGGTACCAGGGAGATTTCACTTACATGGGCAGACTAGAGAAACTGGGATCATTCTCCTTACAGCAGAGAAGGTTAAGGGGAGATTTAATTAAGGTGTTCAAAATCATGAAGTGTTTTGATCGAGTCAATAAAAAGACACTGTTTCCAGTGGCAGAAGGATCGGTTACCAGAGGACATAGTTTTACGGTAATTGGCAAAAGAACCAGAGGCGAGATGAGGTGAAATATTTTTACCCAGCGAATTGTTATAATCTGGAATGCACTGCCTGAAAGGATGGTGGAGGCAGATTCAATAATAACTTTCAAAAGGGAATTAGATAAATACTTGAAGGGAAACTTTGCAGGGCTATGGGGAAAGAGCAGGGGAATGGGACTAACTGGATAGCTCTTTCAAAGAGCCAGCAGAGGCCCAGTGGGCAGAATGGTCTCCTTCTGCGCCATATCATTTTATGATTCTGTTAACCGTGTGTATATTTGTTTTACATGTAGGATATGTCCAGCCTGATGCACACAATCTATGAAGTTGTCGATGCTTCGGTAAACCAATCATCTACCAGCAGCAAGACGCTGAGGGTAAAGTTGACGGTGACCCCTGAACCCTCCCATAGGAAGAAAGATGGCCTCGCCAATGGACAAGGTAAACCGCTTGACGTTTGAGTGGTCGTCTACAGTAGTCCCAACATCAAATAGTTTTCTTTGTTTAATTTTTTTATCCTGAAGCTTGTCTCTCTGAACAGGTGGGATGACCCGTGTTGCTTGCTGGCAAGTATTTGGACTGCCTGTTCATTAAATATGATTGCCCAGCAAAACTTTTAAGTAGCCTCAATACCACATCTCTATGCAATCCTTAGAAACAGACTATAATGCCCAGTCTCACTGTGATGCTGCAAGTTTTTTTTAAAGTTCCCCTCCCTGCAATTACACATTGCACCATTATTGTCATGGTTTCAGTCATGGCTCAGTGGTAGCACTCTCGTCTGTGAGTCAGAAGATTGTGGGTTCAAGTCCCACTCCAAAGATTTGAGCACATAATCCAGTGCAATACTGAGGGAGCACTGCAATGTCGGAGGTGCCATTTTCGGATGAGACGTTAAACCGAGGCCCCGTCTGCCCTCTCAGGTGAACGTAAAAGATCCCATGGCACTATTTCAAAGAAAAGCAGGGGAGTTCTCCCCGGTGTCCCGGCCAATATTTATCCCTCAACCAACATCACTAAAACAGATGATCTGGTCATTAATCCTATTGCTATTTGTGGGACCTTGCTGTGCACAAATTGGCTGCCTCGTTTCCTACATTACAACAGTGACTACACTTCAAAAGTACTTCATTGGCTGCAAAGCGCTTTTGGGCATCCTGAGGTTGTGAAAGGTGCTATATAAATGCAAGTCTTTCTTTCTTTATTCTTCTGGTTTTGGATTCAATCTTGACTATAGTTTCCACACTGTTTCACAACCTTCCATGAAAACAGAAGATCTCACACGGAATGAGTCGCCATGGCCTGAATTGCTTTGGAAACCGACGGGGACAGTGCGTGGGGGAGGAGTTAAAATTGGCCGAATCCACTTGCCAGCCTGAGACCGCACTGTTTCCACCCTACACCATTTTATCTTCCCTGACTTTAATTTATGTAGAATTACATAGAATTTATAGCACAGAACAGGCCATTTGGCCCAACAGGTCTATGCTGGTGTTTATACTCCACACAAGCCTCCTCCCTCCTTACTTCATCTTACCCTATCAACATATCCTTCTATTCCTTTCTCCCTCATGTGTTTATCTAGCTTCCCCTTAAATTCATCTGTTATTTTTCTCAACCACTCCTTCTGGTAGCGAGTTCCACATTCTAACCATTCTCTGGGTAAAGATGTTTCTTCTCAATTCCCTATTAGATTTATTAATGACTATCTTATATTTATGGCCTCTTGTTTTGGACTCCCCCACAATTTATAGTGAGGTGGTTTTCATTCTCTGCATGAATTCAATCCCAGATCCCACACTGTCCTTCACTGAATGCCGCTGAAAATTTCATTTGAGGGAGTGTAATTTTCAAGGAGTTTGGGAAATGCTGTGAGGCAGTGAGCACTGGCTGAGCTGAGCAGGTTGATGGGACGAATCTTTGTGCTTGTCTTTTGCAGATCGAGAAAACAGTCGGAGCAGGAACGAAGCTGAACACACGGAGGAAATGAAGAGCGCAGATAGAAGGCTCTCTGCCCAGCTGAGGTACAGGAGGCTACTCCATCTCCCCCAACACGTTTCTGACCTGATGTCTGCAGTACAAGCATCATTGACAAGGGAGATGAAACGGAAAAGCCTTGGTGCTGAGCACTTGAATTTGTTGCTGGTTTCTCAGTGAAATGCGGCAAGATCGAGTCTTTGAGAAGTGTGATTCTATGAGGCTCAACTCCCAGTGGACATTCTCGCTTGTCAGGAACACAGGTTGCAGAACCAACCCTGTGGTGTTGTAGCCCTTTCTCCAACCCACTTTCCACTCTGGGAGAGGAGCCTTGAAAAATGATCCCTAAGTCTTTTAGGAATAAACTTGTCCCTTTTTCACAGATTAATCCCACTTTACTTGCCACAATACTCAATCCCTTTTCTCCATTAAGAGCATCCAAATGTCTCTGGGACCTGGCAATTTATTCTGCAGCTCTACTATCCTTGGATGTATGGGTTCCTCCCAATTTCCTTCCTTGCTCCTAGTTTCCTAATTTTTAAATTTGTGCCCCCTGGTTTTGACCATTGTGAACAATTTGCTTGTCAATTCCAAAAATATCTTTAAAACTTCAATTTGATCATCTCAAAGTGCCATCTTTTCCAACTTCTTTAACCTTTCTTCATAACTTATCTTCTTGATACCTGGATCCTTCTTTGTTTCTCACCTCTCTGGAGTCTTAAGTCGTAATATCCTCCCTATGATTAGGTTGGGTACAAATAAGTTGAGGACATAAATACAAACTGTTGAAGAGCAAGTTCAGGACTGGTGTTGGGAAACACATCTTCACACAAAGAGCGATTGATGCCTTGAGTGGCCTCCTGGGTAGGACCATGAAGGAAAGAACTTGGGAATCATTCATGAGGTATGTTCTCAGGCTTCTTCTATAGACGAGAGGGGCCAAATGGCCTCCCTCATCTGTACTAATCTTTGCGAGGTGATGAGAACTGCACACAGTCCTCCAGTTAAGATCTAACCAATGCCTTTGGATTTTTACTGTATTCTTTTGCGACTGCAGCTCGCTATTGTACAGATGGCTCCATCTTCTTTAACCCCTATCTCTCTATCCCAATCAGCACACTGCAACTTTGACCCATTTAACACTTACTCCCTCTTCTGGTTCCTTGCCCCCATTACTAATTACTTTACTGGACTTCATTGACCTAGTTACCTAAATCCTTCTGAATCTGGTTGCATTGATTCCCATACATCCAAACATTATTTGCTCAGCCTCCTATTTTGCTAAAATTAGCTAACTTGGAAATTTCCCTACAATATCCTTATCCCTTAATATAGGTTATAAAAAGCAAGGCTATCCACTGGGTGCCTATCTTCATTTTAGCTTCATTGATAGCTGTCCTCTGTTTCCTGGTTTGAGCTAATTGCTTGGCCAACACCAGACTTTGTCTCGTGTTATTGTGTTGTTTTATGCTATTAGTTGCCAAAATATCAAAAGCTTTCTGTAAATTCATGTATATATCAGCTGTACTTTCCCTGCCCACTATGCCATAGAATCTTGCAGCACAGAAGGAGGCTCTTTGGCCCATCGTACCTGTGCTGGCTCTTTGAAATTAGTTCCACTCCCCCCGCCCCCTACCAGCTCTTTTCCCATGGCCTCTTCAAAAAAAAGCTTCAGCAAACTTCCTTTCCTTGAACTTGTGCAAAGTACTCTATAACAAGTTGTACCTTTCCCTGTGTTCACATACTCAGAATAATTTTGAACCTGATGGGCTACAGTTTCCTGCTATTCCTCAATCCTACTTGGGAAAAATGGAGCCATGTTACTTTCCAATCCTCCTGAATCTCTCCCAAATTTAGCAAAATTACTAAAGACCATTGTTACAGCTTCATTAATTTTAGTTTCTAACTCTTTTAAGACTTGCGGATTCAAGTCTGGGTTGGCTAGTTTGTGTGTTTTGAGTACTAACTTTCAGTGATCCTACATATCCATTGTTATTTGCTTCTAGCTGCTTGACATGCTTCTTGAGGGTTCCTGGAAATCAGTGGTCCCGCTTAAGCAATTTTCCCTGCTCTTCTTGGGTAAAGGCCAATGGGAAGTAACTAGTTGACATCTCTGCCATTTTTTGTCCCTGAATTCTCCATTTCCACTATCGTTTTTAAATAGACTGATTTCTTTCACCCTTCGTTTACTGTGCATATTTTGAAGAGACCTTTATTGTTAATTCTGGCAGCAAAAGAGAAAAGTGCCCAAGTATGGATACCTTTATTATGCCGCACTTTAAGAGCTGCAGACTCGTTGGAAATTTGCCAGGTCAAAGTTCAAACAAAAAGGGGGAAGGTATTGAGGTATTTTGAAATGAAACCAGACCTTGTTCCAAGGGAAGTCAAGGGTGTGATCTTACAGTTGATGCATTTGGGTTGAGGAAACTGGCCTTGGTTCAACCCAAACTGAGCCCAGCCTGCTGAGCTCACGCTGAGGCTTGAGCTATTAATGTGTTGGGAGTGAGTCAACAGTGGAAGGCTAATAAAGAATCTTAATTGATCTCCGTTCTCTTGCAGAAGATACAACAGTGATCAGCAGCATTCAAATATTCGTGAACATTACTGTGTAGATGAAAACACAGAGCGAAGAAACCATTACCTGGACTTGGCTGGGATAGAAAACTACACATCTAAATTTGGCCCAGGTATAGAAATGAAATGGCCATTACTCTTGCTTGGTTATTAAGAGTACGTTCTGGTCTTCCTAGCGATTTGGATTGTTTGTTTGTAAATCAGGTTGAACAATTGTGTCCATTAGTGTTGGGCTGCTTATACATTCAGAGTGCACTTTTCATAAAATTATAGAGTCTTACAGCACAGAAGGAGGGCATATGGCCCATCGTGCCTGTGTCGACTCTTTGAAAGAACTATCCAATTAGTCCCACTCCCCGCTCTTTCCCCATTGCCCTGCAAAACTTTCCTTTTCAAATATTTATTTAATTCCCTTTTGAAAGTTACTATTGAACCTGCTTCCACCGCCCTTTCAGGCAGTGCATTCCAGATCATACAACTCGCTGCGTAAAAAAAATTTTCCTCATCTACTCTCTGGTTCTTTTGCCAATTACCTTAAATCTGTGTCCTTTGGTTACTGACCCTCCTGCCAATGGAATAAGTTTCTCCTTATTTACTCTATCGAAACTGTTCGTAATTTTGAACACCTCCATTAAATCACCCCTTAACCTTCTCTGGGCTGAGGAGAACAATCCCAGCTTCTCTGGTCTCTCCACATAACTGAAGTCCTGCATCCCCGGTATCATTCTAGTAAATCTCCTCTGCACCCTGCCCAAGGCCCTGGTATTCTTGTTAAAGTGTAGTTCCCAGAATTGGACAGTGCTTTATAAAGATTTAGCATAAATTCTTGCTTTTGTACTTTTAGATATATTTAGTGCCCATCAAGAATGAGCTCAATTTGCCAACTGAAAAGAGCAGGAAGTTGGAAGGTTACCTTCTACAGTGTGATGAAGCCTCACGTTTGTAAATAGAGGGACATATAAACTTGTTAATGGCCGCCGCAAACCAACAGATGGTTATTGGTTGGGCAGCTCATTCATGCCTCCCTTCCTCATCATCCCTCCCCATCTTGAAGCCAAATAAAAACTGACTGACCAATGGAAACGTAGTGCCTTTGAAATAAAGTGGAATGTGCTGTTACCCAGATTGATCTTCAGTTTATTTACAAATGAACACATTTTGTTGAAGTTTGGGGAGGGACTTTAAAAAAAAATTTCTCCTAATTGTACTGAGACACACAATCATTTTCATCTTTTGCAGCCATCGCTGACATTAAGCCCTGTAGGTCGGGTATAGTACAAGTTAACCACTTTAACAATCAGCCTGAACCTCTGATTACCTTCCATTTTCCACATGGTCATGTGGCTCTTGAGTGAGTTTACCAATTTACAGTTAGCTCAGAGCTGCTGACTCTCTTTTACCCCCCACTAGGATTTGGTTTAAAGCCACCTAAACTATTTTCATCCAGGGTCTCAGAAGTAGGTATTCATCCCATCAGTCTATCCTCGAGACTCCAATCTCAAAGTGGAAAGAATCATTTTGTATTATCCATTAATGCAGCTCCTTTAAACACTCTTGAGGTTACTGAAAATACAACGTTGCTGGCCAATTCTGCCATATTGGATGTGTCTGCTGCTGTTGGTAACTGTTTAATGATTGGTTGCATCCATTCCTCCCAGTTAAAGTGGCTTGGTTTGGTTGCCTCACTTAGTGACAACCAAACCACTTTCAAATAGTCCAGTGTCGTCCAATACGTTAGCCACTTGCCACATTGGCTGATTGGGAATCCAGATGTGGCTAATTGCATTTCTGATTAGTGAATAAACAATGAGTAATAAACCCAGTCATTGGTCATGTGATCTCAATATTTATATTCGCATGGCGAGTGCTTGTGAACTTTAACCTTTATGTGCATTTGTTGATAAAGTGATAAGATGAAAAGCAGAGTGTGCGTGTTTTTTTTGATCATTGTGGCTGCTTTACTTCCTTGGTCACTGAATAGTGGTAGATGTTTGTTAAGTAAATATACACATGAGATACATTTGCCTGTATTGTGTGTAAGGCGTTTTCTACTAAAATTAGTGCATGCAGCTAAAACGTGTTGCCGTGGCAATACCTGTGGCTAGTCAGCAATTCTTATTGGACAACACTAAAATAATGAGTGCTTCAATTAAGGGGACAAAAGGGTAGGTCAACTGCAAACTGTCCATGTGGAACAAATATAAATTGGCAGTATGTAGCATTAATGAAGTCTGCTGAAATAACAGATGGTTTGGGACAAGTTCAGCCTTCACGGGCGACTTAGCAGCATTCTGGCATTTTGTGGGCTCCCAGATGGTTTTGGCACTGATAGGGTTAAGAGCTGGTTTCCTTTTCAGATCAAAGCAGGGTAACGACGGTGCCAAATTGGACTGCTGCCTATGCCCAGCGCTACATGATCCACACAAGAGCAGGAACTTATCTCCTGTACAAATACACAGAGCGCTGGAAGGTGGCCAACTTTCATTCACACTCGGCGATAAATTAACCGCCCCAAGGCACAGCATAGCAGCAGAACTCCAGGGCACACTTAAAAGGTTGACCTTGAATCCTGGAAAAGTGGGCAGTGTAATTCAGAATGACTGACACTAAGGCTGTTCTTCACATGCTGACCGATGCAATCAGAATTCCTGCAGTAGGGCAGTGGTCACTGTTTCCATCTTTTTCCAGTGCAAGTGGTAACACAATGAAGGGACACCTGACCTGTGCCTAAATGCAAAAATCCTATTTCCATGTTGGCTGTAAACCACATTAAATCTATTGCGTTACATAGGATTACATGACTTAGAATCTACAGCACAGAAACAGGCCATTCGGCCCAACTGGTCTGTGCCAGTGCTTATACGCCACATGAACCTCCTCTCACTCTAATTACCTTTTTCCACCTGGCCCCTGTATGTCTCTGTTCCTTTCTCCCTCATGTAGGTATCAAGCTTCCCCTTAAATTTATTAATGCTCTCTGCTTCAACCACACCATGCGGCAGTGTGCTCCACACTCTGTGTGAAGAAATTCTTTCTAAATTCTTTATTTGATCTGTTAGTGGCTATCTTATATTTATACCCCTTTCTTCTGGACTTGCCCACAAGTGGAAACAGTTGCTCCTCAACCACCCTATTGAACCACTTCCTAATTTTGAAGACCTCTATCAGGTCTCCTCATGGTCTTCTCAAAAGTGATCAGATCTTTTCACTGTTGATGCTGGTTTGTTTCCAATCTCTTTCAGGGTCCCCGCCGTTGCAGACCAGGCAAGAGCACCATGGGAAAAGCGCTCACTCCCAGAGCAGGTCGCGATCCCAGGAATCGGAGGCCCACAGCAACCACCACCGTCGATCCCAGCTCCTCCTGGACCAGCCCTCTCCGGCCAGCGCGGGCGAGCTCAACACCACCAGGCCGGGCGAAACGCACCAGCGGCCGAAGTGCCAGGAGAAGCCGCTCGGGAAGTCGCCCAAAGGGGCGGGGAAAGCTCCCGCCCCGCTCGGCCAGGGCAGCGGAAATAAGGCGGGGAAAGGCCTGCATTACCACTCCCAGCCCAGCCACGCGGGGCATGACCTCCATCACCTCCAGCAACAGCAACAACACAGCCATAAAAAGTACCGGCAACGAACGAAAGACAACCACTCCCCACTGAAAGCAGCCCAGGCTCAGCCTCCGGCACTGGAGCAGGAATTCGTGCGGGATCTCCCGCCGGTCATGTCGAGCGAGGGCTACGTCATGCCCGTCGTTCAGAGACACGAGCACCACCACCATCACGAGCACCATCATCACCATCACTACCACCATTACCACCAGTCGTGAGGAGCCAGAAACAGCAGCAAGAAAGAAAAAAAAAACGCCCCGTGTTTGAGGGCTGTGATTTTGCCCATCTCCGCGGTGACTGTGATTTTATGCGCGTGGTACTCTGGCGACGGTCATTTTTTGAACTGACCCGTTCAGGCGTGCGCGATCAGTGGATGGGAACAAGCCGGTTTTAAAACTCAACTTGTCGGCTCCGCGAAGTTGCATTTTTCTCACGGTTATAAAAAAGGAACGTTTTTGGGTTTTATTTTTCTCAGTTTGAACTGATACACGTGCAAATCTCTTTAGGGATAATAATCACTTTCTTAAGTTCTCCCCAATGTCTACGTGACTCAGGTGAGATGTAAAGCTCCTTGGCTACACGTAAGGCTGCCCACCACGAAGCACGGGCCTACTTTATATGTTTTTTTTTATATATATATAATGATCGAAAATTATCCAAGAAGATTTGAAACACCACTGCCATTACTCGGCTGCATAAGAAATATAAACGTCAGAATTTATTATATGTTTTATTATTAGCTGAAAGGAACTTCTATTTTATACTGGACTGAAAATATCCGCTCACTCGCTCTGTGGTACTGTGGGTCTGAGCTACCAAGATGAAATATCTATGATAGAAGCCCTCAGCTCATTCTGCAAGCCATTTAGGAATTGGCTTCTTCTGTCAAAGCACGATTGCCTTTACTGTAGGCACCATTTGAAGTGTATTGTGTTATGAACTGACACATAGAATAGTCTGTCAGCTTGTATTAATAGCACCATAAGGATGAATGTAACACATTGTAATCATTTTTTAAAAAAATATAATTTATTCATATATTGAGAAATCTCTTATTTTTTAGTTATATCCTCTTTGGTTTCTGTCATCGACGCTGACATTATCGATCCCACCTTCATGGGGAAGTGTTTGGCAAATTTTTTTTGTTTTGTTGGCGACGAGCAACCATGCGTGGTTTTTCTCCTGTCAACTGCGCGTGACACCGTGAGGCTTTTCGATGCGATTACGCGACCTTGGAGAGTATTTGCAAACCAGTTACAAGAAGCTCTGCCAACCACTTTTTCTTTTCCCCCCATGAAGACGCTACACCTTTAAGCAGCAAATGATGTTAGATGTGTGAATAGGCTGCCAACACAGTAGCCACACCCTGGTATAATACTGCTCCCTTGCTAAAGTGTCTTGCAAAACACTTGATCATGTTTGAAAACAGAGGATGATGGGGACAGGCTGACGGGTGATGGCATAATATCTCCACCTCTGCCACTACTAATTCATTTTCTAAATTGCTTTTATTAAATCAAAAGTATTGAAAAAGTTGACATGACAGAAGATCATTCTCTCAAGGCTCAAATCTTTGCAAACATTTAGAACAGACTATTCCAGGAACTGAACTGAGCTTTAAAAAAACAATTCCCTAATTCTGCTTTTAGTACAAAACTCATATCAGAATCCCTCTGTAACCTCTTGCTTGTGCAAAACTGCATTTTCTTGTATACCTGCCAGAGATCTTCTGTCCTATAGGTCACCACAGCTCTGTATTGCAATCTTAGTCACGATTAACACTTTCTCAGAGCTGACACTAGTGCCTAGGATCGTTACTGTAATACTTTTCTTACATTCCAGTTTTGGGTGGATTTTTCCCCATATTATGTCGACAGTATTCTCCCAGATATGTTATCGAAAGTAGCCAATACCATATTGTAGTGATATTTTTGTAAAAAAAACCTTTCATAATAGTTCTACTTTATTGGATTTCACTGCGATTTTTGTATAGTATTGTACATGGACCTAATTAAATGTATTATTTATTTAACGACAAGCAATCTGTTTTCATTTGAAGTGTGAAGTGTGGCCAGACTCCTCAGCTAACTTGCCAGACATCTCAAGTTCTTCCTTAACTGCGACATGGACAACAATTTAGAGATGGTGAAACCTTGTTGGCAGAATATATTGGGCTTGTTTTTTTGTTTATCGAAAGTTTTTACAAAACACAAACTACAAGCAGCTCTCAAAACTCCTCTGTACTAAGACCATGCACAGAATGGAGATTCACTAAAATGAATGGGTTTTCTTCATGATCCAGTGTCTGGGAAACCTGATTTTATTTGAGTTAAAACCTGTGTGTTACTTTCCTTATGATGCGGTTCCATTTTCATGAGGACTTGGCCCCTTTTAAGTTTAAGCGTTCTCTTAGAAAAGTATCGAATCATAGAATGATACAGCACTGAAGGAGGTCATTTGGCTCATCATACCTGTGCTGGCTCTCTGAAAGAGCTATCCACTTAGTCTCATTCCTTTTTCCCAAAGCCCTGCAATTTTTTCTCTTCAAGTATTTATCCAGTTCCCTTTTGAAAGTTATTATTGAATCTGCTTCCAACACCCTTTCAGGCAATGCATTCCAGATCATAACAACTCGCTGCATAAAAAAATGTTCTCCTCATCTCCCCTCTGGTTCTTTTGCCCATTACCTTAAATCTGTGTCCTCTGGTTACCAACCCTCCTGCCACTGGAAACAGTTTCTCCTTATTTACTCTATCAAAACCCTTCATGATTTTGAAAACCTCTATTAAACAGAGAGATCAAGAAAGAGAGAAACACAGATTGAGAAAGAGAGAAACAGACAGATCGAGAAAGAGAAACAGACAGTTCGAGAGGGAGAAACAGATCGAGAGAGAAACATACAGATCATGAAAGAGAGAAACAGACAGATCATGAAAGAAAGAAATACAGATCGAAAGAAAGAGAGAAACAGAAAGATCGACAGAGACAAACAGATCAAAAGAGAGAGAAACAGACAGATCACCAAAGCGAGAAGCAAACAGATCAAGAGAGAGAGAGAGGTGCAAGATGACCAAGGTTGGGAACAAAGTAATTCAGGGTACTTGACTTCGCGAAAAGACAGACAAAATGGAAATGGAGGGGGTAGACCTCATAATAAAGGATTACATAAGGACAGTAGTGAGAAAGAATCTTGGCTCGGAAGATTAGGAAGTGGAATCAGTATGGGTGGAAATAAGAAATAAAAAAGGCAAAAGACACTGGTGGGAGTAGTTTATAGGCCCCCAACAGTAGTTATACTGTTGGACAGAGTATTAATCAAGAACAAAAATGAGCTTGTAACAAAGGTAATGCAATAATCATGGGGGACTTTAATCTTCATATAGACTGGGCAAATCAAATTGCCAAAAGTAATTTGAAGGACGAATTCATGGAATGCATTCAAGACAGTTTCCTAGAACAATATGTCATGGAACCAATCAGGGAACAGGCTATTTTAGATCTTGTCTTCTGTAATGAGACAGGATTAATTAGTAACCTCATAATAAGGGATCCTCTGGGGAAGAGTGATCATAATATGATAGAATTTCACATTGAGTTCGAGAGTGATGTACATAAGTCTAAAACTGGAGTCTTAAACTTAAAGCCAATTATATAGGTATGAGGGGCGAGCTGTCTAAGGTAGTTAGGGAAATTATATGATGGTAGATAAGCAATGGCAAACATTGAAGGAAATATTTCATAATTCTCAATGCATATACATTCCATTGAGAAATAAAAACTCATGGGAAAAGTAATCCATCTGTGGCTAACTAAAGAAGTTAAGGATAGTATTAGATAAAAAGAGATTTACAATGTTGCCAAGAAAAGTAGCAAGCCTGAGGATTGGGAGAGTTTTAGAAACCAGCAAAGGATGACCAAAAAATTGATAGAGGGAGAAAATAGAATATGAGAGTAAACTAGCAAGAAATATAAAAACAGATTGTAAGAGTTTCTACAAGTATGTACAAAGGAAGAGAGTAGCGAAAGTTAACGTGGGTCCCTTAGAGGCTGTGACAGGAGAAATTATAGTGGAGAATAAGGAAATGGCAGAGACATTTAACAAAAATTTTGTATCTGTCTTCACAGTAGAAGACACAAAAAACTTTTCAGAAATAGTGGAGAACCAAGGGTCTAATGAGAATGAGGAACTTAAAGTTATTAATATTAGTAAAGAAAAATACTGGAGCTATTAACGGGACTAAAAGCAAACAAATCCCCTGGACCTGATGGCCTACATCCTAGGGTTTTAAAAGAGGTGGCTGCAGAGATAGTGGATGCATTGGTTTTGATCTTCCAGAATTCCCTAGATTCTAGAATGGTCCCAGTGGATTGGAAGGTGGCAAATGTAACCCCGCTGTTCAAGAAAGGAGGAGATAGAAAACAAGGAACTACAGGCCAGTTAGCCTGACATTAGTCATAGGGAAAATGCTGGAATCCATTATTAAGGATGTGGTAACAGGGCACTTAGAAAATCATAATATGATTAGGCAGAGTCAACATTTTCTTATGAAAGGGAAATCGTGTTTGACAAATCTATTCGAGATTTTTGAGGATGTAACCAGCAGAGTAGATAATGGGGAACCAGTGGATGTGATATATTTGGATTTTCAAAAGGCATTCGATAAGGTGCCACACGAAAGGTTGTTACACAAGATTAGGGCTCATTTGATTGGCGGTAATATATTAGCATGGATTGAGGATTGGTTAACGGACAGAAAACAGAGAGTAGGAATAAACGGGTCATTTTCAGGTTGGCAGGTTGTAACTAGTGGGGTGCCGTAAGGATCAGTGCTTGGGCCTCAGCTATTTACAATCTACATTCATGACATGGATGAAGGGACCGAGTGTAATGTATCCAGGTTTGCTGACGATAAAAAGCTAGGTGGGAAAGTAAGCAGTGAGGAGGACACAAAGAGTCTGGAACTTGCTCCGACCGGCTTGGCAAGGCTGTCCGCACATCCTGCGGACAAAGACTACAAAAATACTTACCTTGTGGTCACCGACGTCCACTTGCTCCATTGTAAGTTTTTTCTCAGTTCAGTGCTGTGATTTCAGCGCAGTGATTTCAGTGCATCTTCCTTCGAACCGATAGAGACTGTTGGAATGGAAGCCACGCCCACAGAATCTGTCACGATGAGAAGTCACGCCCACAAGCAGGCAAGTAAAACTCGGTGGGCGCTAAATTGGGCCGTGTAGCACCCGATGTTTCACGCTACAGAGCCTCTCCGACATCCAAGATGGCCTCTTGGATGCGCACGCAAGTTTTCTGCATGATGTGCTCCTGACGCCATCTTGGTATAGGAGTTAGCGCTGGTGCAGGTAACGAACGCTGGAATCATGTAAAATAAGGAGAAAATGGCTTCAATCAGTGTGCAAAGCTGATTTAAAGTGATAGGCACCATTTTGGGACTTAACACTCAACTCAACACACAGTATTAACCCTGACCATCTGAACGTGTCTTAGAGTGCCTGGAGGACCCCCCACCAGCGCTATTTAAAGGGCCAATGCAGGATTTACAGGTTAGTAGTTGGATTATTGCTTCTGGCTGCTGAGACATTTGTAACTGTTTTTGGAGGTCACCTAGATTCCAATACTAGGACGCAGGGACATAGCCTAACATTTAGAGCCAGGACGTGCCGGAGTGAAGTTAGGAAATGCTTCTACACACAAAAGGTGGGAGACATTTGGAATGCTCTTCTGTAGACGGCAGTTGATGCTAGCTCATTTGTGAATTCTAAATCTGAGATTGATAGATTTCTGTGAATCAAGTGTATTAAGGTATATGGAGTTAGGTCACAGGTCCACCATGATCTCATTGAATGGCGGAACAGGCTCTAGGGGCTAAATGCCACTGCAACTTGCTGCCTCTTGATATGCGACACCATCTCCTGCAAGAAAATGGGACATGTGTCTAGGTGATGTGCCTGTCATAGTTGAATAGCTGCCAGTGTGTGTGGCCTGTGAGTTGCAGGTGGGCGGCTTGAAACAGTGGGAATGTGTA
This sequence comes from Heptranchias perlo, assembly GCF_035084215.1. Classification (NCBI taxonomy): domain Eukaryota; kingdom Metazoa; phylum Chordata; class Chondrichthyes; order Hexanchiformes; family Hexanchidae; genus Heptranchias; species Heptranchias perlo. The sequence continues at coordinate 17,648,329 of NC_090326.1, forward strand.
AGGGTGAGAGGAAGCATCTACTTGGAAGAGTTGAATACTGATGGAAAGAGTTTATTGGTATGTGGGGGATGGGGGGTGTATTGACAGTTGACCTCACTCACCTTGACCACTCATGTCAAAGCATTGAACTTCTTCCTGCACTGCATCCATGTTCATGATGCTGTGCGCCTGGCATAGACTTCATCCCCCGCTGCCTCCCACTGGCCTCTTGCCCCCACCCCACTCCCAGTGGATATACGATGTCCCTCCTTCTGTCCACCTCTTGCACCAAGGTCTCTAGTGCATCAGCAGAGAACCTTGGTGCATGAACTCTCGCAGGCCTGGTACCAACTCAGATCGGCAGATTGGTGAGGGCTCGCGTGCAGATTGGAGGATGTGGGATTTAGTAGTGCACAACCTTTATTCAATGTTTTAACATAACTCATCAGTGTGTAAACATAGGGATGGGACCTCTATCTGTGTTTTACGTGCGTGATGTCTGATCTCTGTTCAGACTCCGTGCAGGCAGTAGACTGTTATTTTCAGCAAATAACAGGTACCAGCTACCTTTAAGAGATTTCTAAGAAACATCCTCCCTTTAAGAGATTGAGCTCCCTCTGGTGGTGGAAAGTGCAAATTGCTGTGATTCCCCATGCAAGGCCTGGAATGGAACGCTGATCGCAGGTGAGTCCTCCTGTGAGCTGAAACTTGCGTCCTGCCTGTGCAGGGGTCATTGGGGGCGGGGTAATAGCACATCACGCTACCCACGCCCAAAAACGGCCCCTACCCAACTTTTCACCTATTCATTTAAAATGAACTTGTCTTTGTGAGTGTAAATAAAAAATTAACATACATTATTATAAAAAGCCAAGCAAATGATTTAATTTAATGAAACTTAACAGAAGTACAAAGTGTGTAATTTTTAATTTTAAAAACATTTTTAACTATCAAAAAATATTAAAATAAGTGTAATTTGACATTCCACATTTTTAAAATATAATTTTTTGTTGTTTGGCAGTCATCAAGAATCGCCGTGCTTTCAAAAAGTGGTCTACGGTTGGTATTTTCTAGCGTACCTTTTGGTGGCGTATCTTCGTTCCAGCCAGGCAGATGGGTACGTTTACGAATGGTCCCTGATTTTATTGATTGTAGCATAGGTGGCCCTTTAATTCTTAACTGTCAAACCGCCGGCGAACCAATGGGAGCAAGTTCATGATTTTGGGGTTTTACTGCGCACGTGCGAGCTTGCACAATGGATTGGCCGGCGGCTGGAGAGGAGGCCATTATGGAGCGGCGTCCTCAGGTGAGTAATTTCTGACCCAAAGAGTTTGCGAAGGGATTCAGACGTGTTAAGTGAGTGGGCAAGAAGGTGGCAGATGGAGCATAATGTGGGGAAATGTGAGGTTATTCACTTTGGTAGGAAGAATAGAAAAACTGAATATTTTTTAAATGGTGAGAAACTATTAAATGTTGGTGTTCAGAGGGATTTGGGTGTCCTTGTACACAAAACACAGAAAGTTGACATGCAGGTACAGCAAGCAATTAGGAAGGCAAATGGTATGCTGGCCTTTATTGCAAGGGGGTTGGAGTATAAGAGTAAGGAGGTCTTGCTGCAATTGTACAGGGCTTTGGTGAGACCACACCTGGAGTACTGCATACACATTTGGTCTCCTTACCTAAGGAAGGATATACTTGCCTTAGAGGGGGTGCAATGAAGGTTCACTAGATTGATTCCTGGGATGAGAGGGTTGTCCTATGAAGAGAGATTGAGTAGAATGGGCCTATATTCACTGGAGTTCAGAAGAATGAGAGGTGACCTCATTGAAACATATACATTTCTGAGAGGGCTTGACAGGATAGATGCTGAGAGGCTGTTTCCCCTGGCTGGAGAGTCTGGATATAGGGGGCATAATCTCAGGATAAGGAATTGGCCATTTAGAACTGAGATGAAGAGGAATTTCTTCATTCGGAGGGTTGTGAATCTTTGGAATTCTCTACCCCAGAGGGCTGTGAATGCTCAGTCATTGAGTATATTCAAGGCTGAGATCAATAGATTTTTGGACTCTAGGGGAATCAAGGGATATGGGGATCGGGCAGGAAAGTGGAGTTGAGGTCAAAGATCAGCCATGATCTTGCGGAGAAGGCTTGTGGGGCCCTATGGCTTACTCCTGCTCCTACTTCTTATGTTCTTATGAAACAGACAGATCAAGAGAGAGAGAAAAAGACAGATCAACAAAGAGAGAAAGAGAAAAAGCAAGATAGAGAGAAACAAACAGTTCAAGAGTGAGAGAGAAACAGACACATCAATAAATAGAGAAACAGACAGATGAGAAAGAGAGAAACAGATCAGGAAAGAAAGAAACACTGATCAAGAAAGGGAGAAACAGACAGATGAGAAATAGAGACAAAGGGTGAAACAGACAGATCAAGAAAGAGAGAAACAGACAGATCAAGAAAGAGAGAAACAGACAGATCGAGAAAGAGAGAAACAGACAGATCAAAAGAGAGAGTGAAACAGACAGATCAAAAGAGAGAGTGAAACAGACAGATCAAAAGAGAGAGTGAAACAGACAGATCAAGAGAGAAACAGACAGATCAAGAAAGAGAGAAACAGACAGATCAAGAAAGAGAGAAACAGACAGATCGAGAAAGAGAGAAACAGACAGATCGAGAAAGAGAGAAACAGACAGATCAAGAAAGAGAGAAACAGACAGATCAAGAAAGAGAGAAACAGACAGATCAAAAGAGAGAGTGAAACAGACAGATCAAAAGAGAGAGTGAAACAGACAGATCAAAAGAGAGAGTGAAACAGACAGATCAAGAGAGAAACAGACAGATCAAGAAAGAAGGAAACAGACAGAGTTGAGAAAAGAGAGAAATGGAGAGAAATCAAGGGAGAGAACAAGAGACAGATTGAGAGGGATAGAGAGAAACAGACAGATCGAGAGAAAGAGAGAAACAGACAGATCGAGAGAAAGAGAGAAACAGACTGATCGAGAGAAAGAGAGAAACAGACTGATCGAGAGAGAGAAAGAAGCAGACAGATCAAGAAAGAGAGAAAGAAGCAGACAGTTCAAGAGAGAGAAAAACAGACAGATCAAGAAAGAGAAAGAAAAACACACAGCTCCAGAGAGCGAAAGAAAGAGAAACAGACCGATCAAGAGAAAGAAAGAGAGAAACAGACAGATCAAGAGAAAGGGAAATAAACAGATGAAGAGCGAGAGAAACACACAAATCGAGAGAAAGTAAGGGAGAAACAGACCGATCAAGAAAGAGAGAAGGAGGCATTTCTGGATTTGGTTCTGGGGAATGAGGTGGGCCAAGTGGCACAAGTGTTAGTGGGGGAACATTTAGGGAATAGCGACCATAGTATTATAAGGTTTAGAATAGCTATGGAAAAGAACACAGACCACTCTAAAGTAAAAATACTCAATTGGAGGAAGGCCAATTTCAATGGGACGAGAACTGATCTGGCCCGGGTAAATTGGAATCAAAGATTGTAACTGAACAATGGGCGGCCTTCAAAGAGGAAATGGTTCGAGTACAGTTTAAGCACATTCCCACAAGGCAGAAAGCTAGGGCAACTAAAGCCAGGGCTCCGTGGATGACAAAAGAGATGGAGAGTAAGATGAAGCAGAAAAAGGGATGTATGACAGATGTCAGATTGATAACATAAGTGAGAACTAGGCTGAACATAGAAAGTTGGAAGGGGAAGTGAAAAAGGAAATAGCAGAGGCAAAGAGAGAGTATGAGAATAGACTGGCAGCCAACATAAAAGGGAATCCAAAAGTCTTCTATAGGCATGTAAACAGTAAGAGGAGGGGTGGAGCCGATTAGGGATCAAAAAGAAGATCTACTCATAGAGGCAGAGGGATTGGCCGAGGTACTAAATGAGTACTTTGCATCTATCTTTACCAAGGAAGAAGATGCTGCCAGAGTCTCAGTAAAGGAAGATGTAGTTGAGATACTGGATGGGCTAATAATTGATAAAGAAAAGGTACTAGAAAGGCTAGCTGTACTTAAAGTCATCCGGTCCAGACGGGATGCACCCTTGGTTGCTGATGGAAGTAAGGGTGGAAATTGTGGAGTTACTAACCATAATCTTCCAAACATCCTTAGATACAGGGTGGTGCCAGAAGATTGGAGAATTGCAAATCTTACACCCTTGTTCAAAAAAGGGTGTAAGGATAAACCCAGCAACTATAGGCCAATCAGTTTAACCTCGGTGGTGGGGAAACTTTTAGAAACGATAATCCGGGACAGAATTAACAGTCACTTGGACAAGTGTGGATTGATTAGGGAAAGCCAGCATGGATTTGTTAAAGGCAAATCATGTTTAACTAACTTGCTTGAGTTTTTTGAAGAGGTAACAGAGTGGGTATATGAGGGCTACGCAGCTGATGTGGTGTATATGGACTTACAAAAGGCATTTGATAAAGTGCCTCATAATAGGCTTGTCATCAAGATTGAAGCCCATGGAATAAAAGGGGCAGTAGCAACATGGATACAGAATTGACTAAGGAACAGCAAACAGAGAGTAGTGGTGAACGTTTGTTTTTCGGACTGGAGTGAGGTGTACAGTGGTGTTCCCCAGGGATCAGTGTTGGGACCACTGCTTTTCTTGATATATATTAATGACTTGAACTTGGGTGTACAGGGCACAATTTCAAAATTTGCAGATGACACAAAACTTGGAAGTGTAGTGAACAGTGAGGAGGATAGTGATAGACGTCAAGAGGATATAGACAGGCTGGTGACATGGGCGGACACGTGGCAGATGAAATTTAATGCAGAAAAATGCGAGGTGATACATTTCATAGGAAGAATGAGGAGAGGCAATATAAACTAGAGGGCAAATTTTAAAAGGGGTAAAGGAGCACAGAGATCTGGGGGTATACGTACACAAATCGTTGAAGATGATAGGGCAGTTTGAGAAAGCGGTTAAAAAAAACATAAAGGGGTACAGTAGCATAGTGGTTATGTTACTGGACTAGTAATCCAGAGGCCTGGACTAATAATGTGGAGATGAAGTCCCGTCTTCGCACTGAGGACACCATCCAACGTGTTGTGTGGCACTATCACCGTGCTAAATGGAATAGATTGAGAACAGATCTAGCAGCTCAAAACTGGGCATCCATGAGGCACTGTGGGGCAGCAGCAGAATTGTATTCCAGCACAATCTGTAACCTCATGGCCCGGCATATTCCTCACTCTACCATTACCAACAAGCCAGGAGATCAACCCTGGTTCAATGAGGAGTGCAGGAGCAGCACCAGGCGTACCTAAAAATGAGGTGCCAACCTGGTGAAGCTACAACTCAGGACTACATGCATGCTAAACAGCAGAAGCAACATGCAAGAGCCAGAGCTAAGCAATTCCAGAACCAACGGATCTGATCAAAGCTCTCCAGTCCTGCCACATCCAGTCGTGAATGGTGGTGGACAATTAAACAACTAACGGGAGGAGGAGGCTCTGTAAACATCCCCATCCTCAATGATGGAGGGGTCCAGCACGTGAGTGCAAAAGACAAGGCTGAAGCGTTTGCAACCATCTTCAGCCAGAAGTGCCGAGTGGATGATCCATCTTGGCCTCCTCCTGATATCCCCACCATCACATAAGCCAGTCTTCAGCCAATTCGATTCGCTCCACGTGATATCAAGAAACGGCTGAGTGCACTGGATACAACAAAGGCTATGGGCTCCGAAAACATCCCGGCTGTAGTGCTGAAGACTTGTGCTCCAGAATTAGCCGCACCTCAAGCCAACTTGTTTCAGTACAGCTACAACACTGGCATCTACCCAACAATGTGGAAAATTGCCCAGGTATGTCCTGTCTACAAAAAGCAGGACAAATCCAATCCGGACAATTACCGCCCCATCAGTCTACTCTCAATCATCAGCAAAGTGATGGAAGGTGTCGTCGACAGTGCTATCAAGCAGCACTTACTCGCCAATAACCTGCTCACCGATGCTCAGTTTGGGTTCCGCCAGGACCACTCGGCTCCAGACCTCATTACAGCCTTGGTCCAAACATGGACAAAAGAGCTGAATTCCAGAGGTGAGGTGAGAGTGACTGCCCTTGACATCAAGGCAGCATTTGACCGAGTGTGGCACCAAGGAGCCCTAGTAAAATTGAAGTCAATGGGAATCAGGGGGAAAACTCTCCAGTGGCTGGAGTCATACCTAGCACAAAGGAAGATGGTAGTGGTTGTTGGAGGCCAATCATCTCAGCCCCAGGACATTGCTGCAGGAGTTCCTCAGGGCAGTATCACAGGCCCAACCATCTTCATCTGCTTCATCAATGACCTTCCCTCCATCATAAGGTCAGAAATGGGGATGTTCGCTGATGACTGCACAGTGTTCAGTTACATTCGCAACCCCTCAGATAATGAAGCAGTCCGTGCCCGCATGCAGCAAGACCTGGACAACATCCAGGCTTGGGCTCATAAGTGGCAAGTAACATTCGGGACAGACCAGTGCCAGGCAATGACTATCTCCAACAAGAGAGAGTCTAACCCCCTCCCCTTGACATTCAACGGCATTACCATCGCCGAATCCCCCACTATCAACATCCTGGGGGTCACCATTGACCAGAAACTTAACTGGACCAGCCATATAAATACTGTGGCTACAAGAGCAGGTCAGAGGCTGAGTATTCTGCGGTGAGTGACTCACCTCCTGACTCCCCAAAGCCTTTCCACCATCTACAAGGCACAAGTCAGGAGTGTGATAGAATACTCTCCACTTGCCTGGATGACTGCAGCTCCAACAACACTCAAGAAGCTCAACACCATCCGGGACAAAACAGCCCGCTTGGTTGGCACCCCATCCAGCACCCTAAACATTCAATCCCTTCACCACCGGCGCACTGTGGCTGCAGTGTGTACTATCCACAGGATGCACTGCAGCAACTCGCCAAGGCTTCTTCGACAGCACCTCCCAAACCAGCGACCTCTACCACCTAGAAGGACAAGGGCAGCAGGCACATGGGAACAACACCACCTGCACGTTCCCCTCCAAGTCACACACCATCCCGACTTGGAAATTCATCGTCGCTGGGTCAAAATCCTGGAACTCCCTTCCTAACAGCAGTGTGGGAGAACCATCACCACACGGACTGCAGCGGTTCAAGAAGGCGGCTCACCACCACCTTCTCAAGGGCAATTAGGGATGGGCAATAAATGCCGGCCTCGCCAGGGACGCCCACATCCCATGAATGAATAAAAAAAAGATATGGGATCTTGGGCTTTATATAGAGGCATAGGGGGAAAAAGTTAGGGGCTATTTTTGGACGCGGGTAGCGTGATGTGCTATTACCCCGCGCCCAATGAACCCTGCGCAGGTCGGAAGCAAGTTTGGACCCAACGGAGCACTTACCTGCAATCAGCCTTCCATTCCAGGCCTTGCACATAGAACCAATGCAATTTGCACTTTCCACCACCAGAGGGAGCTCAATCCCTTAAAGGGAGGATGTTTCTTAGAAATCTCTTAAAGGTAGCTGGTACCTGTTATTTGCTGAAATTAGCAGTCTACTGTCTGCACTGAGTTTGAATGGAGATCAGACATCGCACACGTAAAACACAGATGCAGGTCCGATCTCTATGTTTACACACCGATTAGTTATGTTAAAACATTGAATAAAGGTTGCGCACTACTAAATCCCACATCCTCCAATCTGCACGCTAGACCTCACCAATCTGCCAATCTGAGTTGGTACCAGCCTGTGAGAGTTCTCTGCTGATGCACTAGGGACCCTGGGTGCAAGAGGTGGACAGAAGGAGGGACATCATATATCCGCACTGGGGAGGGGGGGTGGAGAGGGCAAGAAGCCCTCCAGACATAAGTCCAAAAGGCAGTGGGAGGCAGCGGGAGACGAAGTCAATGCCAGGCGCACAGCATCATGAACATGGATGCAGTGCAGGAAGAAGTTCAATGCTTCGACATTAGTGGTCAAGGTGAGAGAGGTCAACTGTCAAGTGGCGTCTCCTACCAACATGCACTACACCCCCCATCACCCACATACCAATAAACTCTTTCCATCAGTACTCAACTCTTCCAATCAAATGCTTCCTCTCACCCTTACACATTACACATTACCACTGTTTCAAGCCGCCCACCCACAACTCACAGGCCACACACACTGGCAGCTATTAAACCATGACAGGCACATCACAAGTCACACTTTCTTGCAGGAGAAGGTGGCGTATATCAAGAGGCAGCAAGTGGCAGTGGCATTTAGCCCATCGAGCTTGTTCCGCCATTCAATGAGATCATGGTGGACCTGTGACCTAACTCCATATACCCGTCTTAGCCCAATATCCCTTAATACCCTTGGTTCACAGAAATCTATCAATTTCAGATTTAACATTCACAAGTGAGCTAGAATCAACTGCTGTCTGCAAAAGAGCGTTCCAAACGTCTCCCACCCTTTGCGTGTGGAAGCATTCCCTAACTTCACTCCTGCACGTCCTGGCTCTAAATGTTATGCTATGTTAGGCTACTTCCCAGAAATGCCAGGAAACCAAGGGACTAGTGAGATGGAGGAAGTAAAGGAAATTAATATTAGTTAAAAAATAGTGCTGGAGAAATTAATGGGACTGAAAGCTGATAAATGCCCAGAGTACTAAAAGAGGTAGCCATGGAAATAGTGGATGTATTGGTTGTCAGCTTCCAAAATTCTATAGATTATGGGACAGTTCCTGCAGATTGGAGGGTGGCAAATGTAACCCCACGATTTAAAAAAGGAGGGAGAGAAAACAGGGAACTACAGCCCGGTTAGCCTCACATCAGTAGTAAGGAAAATGCTAGAGTCTATTGTAAAGGATGTGATAACAGAACACTTAGAAAATATCAACGGGATTAGACAAAGTCAACATGGATTTATGAAAGGGAAATTATGTTTGACAAACGTACTGGAGTTTTTTGAGGATGTAACTGGTAGAATAGATAAGGGAGAACTTGTGGATATGGTTTATTTGGATTTTCAGAAGGCATTTGATAAAGTCCCACATAAGAGGTTATTGTACAAAATTAAAGCACATGGGTTTGAGGGTGATATACTGGCATGCATTGAAAATTGGTTAACAGACAGGAAACAGAGAGTAGGAATAAATGGATCTTTTTCGGGGTGGCAAACAGTGACTAGTGGGGTACCGCAGGGATCAGTGCTTGGGCCCCAGCTATTCACAATATATATCAATGATTTGGTTTAGGGAACCAAATGTAATATTTCCAAGTTTGCTGATAACGCAAAACTAGGTGGGATCATGAGTTGTGAGGAGGATGCAAAGAGGCTTCAAGGCGATTTAGACAAGTTGAGTGAGTGGGCAAATACATGGCAGATGCAGTATAATGTGGATAAATGTGAAGTTATCCACTTCGGAAGGAAAAGCAGAAAGGCAGAGTATTATTTAAATGGTGATAGATTGGGAAATGTTGATGTACAAAGGGACCTGGGTGTCCTTGTACACCAGTCTCTGAAAGCAAACATGCAGGTGCAGCAAGCAGTTAGGAAGGCAAATGGTATATTGGCCTTCATTGAAAGAGGATTTGAGTACAGGAGCAAGGATGTCTTACTGCAGTTATACAGGGCCTTGGTGAGACTACACCTGGAGTATTGTGTGCAGTTTTGTTCTCCTTACCTAAGAAAGGATATACTTGCCATAGAGGGAGTGCAGCGAAGGTTCACCAGACTGATCCCTGGGATGGCAGGACTGTCGTATGAGGAGAGATTGGGTCGACTAGGCCTGTATTCACTGGAGTTTAGAAGAATGAGAGGGGATCTCATTGAAACATATAAAATTCTGACAGGGCTAGACAGTCTGGATGCAGGGAGGATGTTTCCCCTGGCTGGGGGGTCCAGAACAAGGGGTCACAGTCTCAGGATACGGGGTAGGACATCTAGGACTGAGATGAGGAGAAATTTCTTCACTCAGAGGCTGGTGAACCTGTGGAATTCTCTACCACAGAAGGCTGTGGAGGCCAAGTCACTGAATATATTTAAGAAGGAGCTAGATAGATTTCTAGACAAAAAAAGACATCAAGGGGTATGGGGAGAGCGCGGGAATATGATATAGAGATAGAGGATCAGCCATGATCATATTGAATAGCGGAGCAGGCTCAAAGGGCCAAATGGCCTACTCCTGCTCCTATTTTCTATGTTTCTATGTCCCCGTGTCCTAGTATTCAAGTCTAGGAGACCTCCAAAAACAGCTACAAATGTCTCGGCAGCCAGATGCAATAATCCAGCCACTAGCCTGTAAATCCTGCATGGCTCCTTTAAATAGCACTGGTGGGGGGTCCTCCAGGCACTCTAAGACACGTTCAGATGGTCGGGGTTATGACTGTGCATTGAGTTGAGCATTAAGTCCCAAAAAGGTGTCTATCACTTTAAATCAGCATTGCATACGGATTGAAGCCATTTTCTCCCTACTTTACATGATTCCAGCGTTCATTATCTGTGCCTGCGCTAACTCCTATACCAAGGTGGCGTCTGGCGCAGGAAACGTGCATGTGCATCCAAGACGCCATCTTGGATGTCAGAGAGGCCGTGTAGCACCGAAACAACGGGCGCTACAGAGCCCAATTTAGCGCCCATAGAGTACAAAAGCAAGGATGTCATGATGAACCTTTATAAAACAGTGGTTCGGCCACAGTTGGAGTATTGCATCCAGTTCTGGACACCGCACTTTACAAAAGATGTAAAGGCCTTACAGAGGGTGCAGAAGAGATTTACTAGAATGATTCCAGGGATGAGGGACTTTAGTTACGTGGATAGACTGGAGAAGCTGAGATTGTTCTCCTTGGAACAGAGAAGATTGTGAGGAAATTTCATAGAGGTATTTAAAATCATGAAGGGATGTGGACGGAGTAGATAGAGAGAAACTGTTCCTATTGGCAGAAGGGTCAAGAACCAAGGGACATAGATTTAAGGTGACTGGCAAAAGAACCAAAGGTGACATGACTGGTTATGATCTGAAATGCATTGCCAGTGGGGGTGGTGGAGGCAGATTCAATCATGGCCTTCGAAAGGGAACTGGATAAGTACTTGAAAGGAGAAAATGTGCAGGGCTATTTGGATAGGGCAGGGAAGTGGGACCAGCCGGATTGCTGTTGCATAGAGTCTCCACCGACTCGAATGGCCTCCTTCTGTGCTGTAACCTTTCTATGATTCTAAACAGACAGATCAAGAAAGACAGAAACAAACAGTTCAAGAAAGAGAGAGAAAGAGAGAAACAAACAGATCAAGAAAGACAGAGAAAGAGAGAAACAAACAGATCAAGAAAGAGAAAGAGACAGACTGAGGGTGAGAAAGAGAGAAACAGACAGATCAAGAGAAAGAAACAGACAGATCGAGAGAAAGTAACAGACAGATCGAGAGAAAGTAACAGACAGATCGAGAGAGAGAGAGAGAAAAAGAGAAACAGACAGATCAAGAAAGACAGAGAAAGAGAGAAACAGACAGATCAAGAAAGAGAGAGAAAAAGAGAAACAGACAGATCAAGAAAGAGAAAGAGACAGACTGAGGGTGAGAAAGAGAGAAACAGACAGATCAAGAGAAAGAAACAGACAGATCGAGAGAAAGAAACAGACAGATCGAGAGAAAGAAACAGACAGATCGAGAGAAAGTAACAGACAGATCGAGAGAGAGAGAAAAAGAGAAACAGACAGATCAAGAAAGACAGAGAAAGAGAGAAACAGACAGATCAAGAAAGACAGAGAAAGAGAGAAACAGACAGATCAAGAAAGACAGAGAAAGAGAGAAACAGACAGATCAAGAAAGAGAGAGAAAGAGAGAAACAGACAGATCAAGAAAGAGAGAAACAGGCAGTTCAAGAGAGAAAGAAACAGACAGTTCAAGAGAGAGAAAGAGAGAAACAGACAGATCAAGAGAAAGAAACAGACAGATCGAGAGAAAGAAACAGACAGGTCGAGAGAAAGTAACAGACAGATCGAGAGAGAGAGAAAAAGAGAAACAGACAGATCAAGAAAGACAGAGAAAGAGAGAAACAGACAGATCAAGAAAGACAGAGAAAGAGAGAAACAGACAGATCAAGAAAGAGAGAGAAAGAGAGAAACAGACAGATCAAGAAAGAGAGAAACAGGCAGTTCAAGAGAGAAAGAAACAGACAGTTCAAGAGAGAGAAAGAGAGAAACAAACAGATCAAGAAAGAGACAAACTTACAGATTAAGAGAGAGAGAAACAGACAGATCAAGAGAGAGAAAGAGACAGACTGAGGGTGAGAAAGAGAGAAACAGACAGATCAAGAGAAAGAAACAGACAGATCGAGTGGGAGGGAGAGAAAAAGAGAAACAGACAGATCCAGAAAGAGAGAAACAGATAGATCAAGAAAGAGAGAAACGGACAGATCAAGAAAGGGATTGAAAGAGAGAAACACAAATCAAGTAAGAGGGAGGAGTCTTGGGAAAGAAAGAGTTTAAGAAATCGTGGGAGCTAGGAAGAGTGTTGGTGGACAGACAGTATTGGGTGTCTTGGACAAGAGAGATGGTAGTAGAGATTTTGGGAGGCAGATAGAAGAGTTTGTTGGAGGTCTTTGGAAGAGGAGAATACTCAGGAGAAAGACCACCCCAGGGTAGTGTATCTTGAATTAATTGTCCTGTCATTTACCATTAGTCTCCATACTAGAATCGTTATAGCATTGCCTATCTGGTTGGAATCTACAGCCATTTTTGCTCTAGTTATTTGAATGATTTCCATGTTTCTTCCAATCCAAAGGCTCAACAGTCCAATCCCTACACAATCCCACTTTCTCCTATTAAAATCTGCCTACTGAATTTTGGGACTTGAGGACTATGGAAGAAACTGGCTGGATGGGTCAAATTGCTCTTTCTGGTTCCATGCTTCATTTAAGTACAGGTCCCCAAGCTGCCTTAGTTAATTATTGAGCAATGGATATGGGTAAATGTTGCAAGTGTTTGTAGCTTAAACAAATGCATATTAAATCATGCGACTGATGTAAGAATATTGTGTTCTTCCCATGAGGTGCCAGATTATTCAAAAGTACCCAACTGAGTGAGATTAAAGGAACTTTCCAGGGTATCATTATTATGGGCTGTCCATGAACAGATGTCTGAAGAGGGATAAAGGCTGGGAAGGCGGATGCTGAGAAAATGTGTTTCTGTTCTCGGCCTCAAAAATAATCTTTGATGAGGATTTAAATCAGAAGGGCAGTAACACAGAAAGAAAAAAAACTAATTTATATATCGCATTTCACAACCTCAGGACGTCCCAAAGTGCTTCACAGCCAATTAAGTGCTTTTTTGAAGTGTCATCACTGTTATAATGTAACTTGCCCACAGCAAGCTCCCAGAGCAACAATGAGATAATGATCAGATAATCTGTTTTAGTGATGTTGGTTGAGGGACAAATATTGGCCAGGACACCTGGGAGAACTCCATTGCTCTTCTTCAATAGTGCCTTAGGATCTCTTACGTCCACCTGAGATGGCAGATGAGGCCTCGGTTTAACGTCTCATCCGAAAAAAGGCACCTCCAACATTGCAGTAGCCCCTCAGTACTGCACTGAAGTGTCAGCCTAGATTTTGGGCTCAAATCTCTGGAATGGGACTTGAAACCCATGACTTTATGACTTGGAGGCTGAGCAAAGATCGATGCCTAAACCTGGTACATTTGTGTGTCTTTAAGAAACACTCGCACACTTTGTTAGCTTATTGCTTGTGTTGTTAGAATTTGTGCGATTGTTTATTATTATTTACTTTAAGGTAACAATTCATCCAGTGATCCTGAGTTTGAATACAGTAACCTTTGCTTTGGTTGGGGAGTCAGTGACAAGGGGTCATCAATTTTAAATTGTCACAGAGTGAGGGGAGAAGGATCGGAGAGATTTCTAGATGTAGAGGTTATCGAAGGATGGACTGCTTTGCCACAGTGAGTGTTTGTGGCAGAGCCTATTGCATCTTCTAAGGGTAAAATTGGATAAATATGTGAAGCAGAGCAAGAAATGGGGTGGTTTAGGATTACTCAAGCAACCAACACAATCATAATGGGCCGATTGGCCTCTATCTCTGCTGTAAACTTAAAGAGTTTTTTTAAAAATGTTGAAATTGCTGAGTTTTACTTCACAAGCAGTGGAAGTGTTCCCAGGTTCCCATTGTTTTTACATAGTGGGTCAGTAACAGGATGTGTAGATTTAAATTACAACACAAAAAAGAAAACATCCCCTTTTTTATTTAGCAGGCCCACCCAGGGTGTAATTCAAGGACCTTTCCCAAAGGCTCCCTGTGGTTTTGTTGGAAAATTTGAGTTTTGGATATTACAAATTACAAAGATCAGACTGCCTAGAATCTGCAACCTTGCCATTTAATTTATGATAACTGTACGCTCTTGATTCCATTGAACAATTTTACCTTACACCAAAGTGTAGCCCTCACTTGAACTGTGAACATCGGCAGCGAAGTTCTGGGATGTTGTCTGAGTATGTTCATTTAACCCTTCATAAACTTGTAAGAGTTTGACTCTTGCATCTAGAACTCTCATTCCTGGTACATAGAGAAAGACTTCAGCCTCGGTCTATTCTTACAGCATGGCCAATCAATCCCATCAGTTTCCCGCTGGGTGGGTTAGGGTAAAACTGTCCCCATTATCAACGGTATTGAAAAGAGCCCCTGCTTCTCCATTCTGTCCTCATAACTAAAGCCTCTCACCCCTGGTATCACCCTAGTGAATCTGTTCTTCACCCGCTCCATGGCCTTGACATCCTTCCTAAAGTAAGGCACCCAGCACTCCAACAGAGAACTAGCTCTCAATGCTTACTAAAACATGGCAAGTGGCCAGTAAATGAACATTAAGGTACTGTCGTCAAAAGAGACAAGAAAAGGTCAATTGGCTGATCAAATCTGGTGCCTCCGCGGACCTTATATAATTTTCCAGTTGCAGGATAAAGCCTGTTCTTGCATCTTGAGGAGGTGTCAATGGGAAGATGAAGAAAAATCAAATTGAAAAAGCATGATGAACAAAGCCAGTGAAAAAACAGCTTTTAGTTTAGATCATTTTAACAGAATAGACTTAAACAGTGTACATTTATCAAGGCTGGTTAAATACAAGAGATTGTATTGCACTCATCCCTAATTGGTATCTAGCTTTTATATTTTTTTGGTTAAATTTTTAAAGATGGGGATTGCCAATGTGAGGGGGTCAGCTGTTCATTTTTGGCTCTTAGGTCTGCGAGCTAAACCAGCCACATATTCGAGCTCCCCCCAACTCTGCCCTCATCCCTGCTTTGGAACAACCCGCTCTACCGTGCCAGTGCGATGTTGTCCACGCCAGCCTATCTGTGTTGAAACTGTCTAAACCCATTTCACGTCGAACTCTGGCAGTTCACTCACAATCCCTAGTCTCGATGGTAACTGTTTTATTTTTCAGTGCAGTACTGAAGGAATGCTGCACTGCCAGAGGCGCCCTCTTTAGGATGAGATGTTAAACCAAGGCCCCGTCTACCCCCGTCTGTGAAAGATCCCAACGCGCTATTTGAAAAAGAGCAGGAGCGTTCTCCCCGGTGTCCTGGCCAATATTTATCCCTCAACTGACGTCACTAAAAAACAGATTATCTGGTCATTATCTTGTTGCTGTTTGTGGGACCTTGCTGTGGGCAAATTATTTGCCGTGTTTCCCTACAACAGTGCCTACACTTCACCAGTACTTCACTGGCTGTAAAACACTTTGGGATAGCCTGAGATTGGTCTTGCACTAGTTTGGGCTCTTTTAATTCATTTGGGCTTCAGATGTTTGGATCTCTTACTGTTTCACTTGCTCTGTTTTCACTGAGGATAAAATCCCACTCCACAGTTTAAATACAAGTGTGTCGCTGGATCTCAAGTTCCAAATTAGCATATCACCAGTCGAGTGGAAAATCAATAAAGCTCAGGCAGTTGGGAAAACCTCATTTTCTGGCGGTTGCTGTAAGGGTTTTGTTGTAATCCAGTCTAAAATAACAGCTACCTTAAAGGATATTTTCAAACTGTGGGTTCTCCACATTCTGGTAAATGTGTCACTAGGGACACTAACCAACATGATAATTAAGTAGGACACTCCGATAAGGGGTATATTTTTCCATTGTTCTGATGATTCCATTAACAGCTGTGTTTTATTGACGTGTTAAAATGGAAAATTTCAAAACACTCGCTGACATAGTTTATTCTTGCTCCATAAACAACCCATTTTCCATAAAATTTTGGGCATGTCGCAGGAACTTACAGTAAATTATTGGTGAGAACTTTCTGTTCCACAGCTTCTTGCGCAATTTCAATGGTTTTCTGAAATGTACATTGTTGCCGCCCTTAATCTTCTGTAGATTGCTGATATTAACAGTAGAGGTTGCCAACCCTCCAGGATTGGCCTGAAGTCTCCAGGAATTGAAAATTAATCTCCTGAACACTGCTCGGGAGAAAAATTATAGGTGCTTTTAAAAAAATGTGGGGTTTTTTTCATTTTCTTTGACCACTTCTGTTTATTCGTCATAAAAATATTGAAGATGGGGATAAAGGTTGTTTGACTGACAGTCAAGAATTGTCTAAGAGTCTTTTCGCTTTCCAATCGGCATGAGAAGGTGGTGTGCCGTGAGGATGGACATGTTGGGCAACCAATGGCGGGAGCTTGGGGGTGGGGGGGTTAGTTGGAGGCAGGAGGTCATGTGAGGAAATCTCCAGGAATACATTCAACCGGAGTTGGCAACCCTAGTAGCAGGAGAACATCAAACTAATTCAAAATGTACAACCGAGGCAAAGGATTCTCGTAACAGGGTTTGTATCTGAATTTATTGAGTTCATTTGGATTAATAGCATGAGGTCATTATTATGAGGTCACTGGGGGGGAATTTTAACCCCATGGTGATGGGAGAGGGTCGGGGGGAGGATTAAATTGTTAACAATGTGAAACCCGACCCCCAACCCACTGCAAACGCACCAACTCCCGGATTAACCGTAACAGGTTTGGGTGCGGCCGAGTTACCTGCTCTGGAGAGGCGAGTCAGTGATTATAATATTTAAACGAGGCTCCTTTCCTGAGATATTGGCAGTGATATGAAATTAACGCCTCCTGCACGGGTTTCCCAGGGGATGGGAAACTCGTCGGTAAAATGGAGGCGAGATTGAGTGTCACTTTATCAGGATGGTTAAAGGTCAGGAGGCCTGATCTGAATAAAGGCTCAATGCTGACAGCTGCTTTCTCGGTTCCCTCTGGGACTCAGTTTGGAGCGAGTACTTGTGGAGAGAGTCCTTTGGAGAGTTTGGAGGTGTTCACACAGAGAACATCATGATAGGTGGCGTCATGGCTGCTTTTGATTGGACTGAGGAAGAGGAAGAGAATGAGGATCAACAGCAGTAAGGGCCTGTTGTGGAGGGAGCTTCAGGTGGCCGGCAGAGAAGGGAGCAACAGAGGGGTCGAGGTCGCAGGAGGCACCACCCACCTAACAGGGTCTACAGACAAAGGCTCAGCATCCTTGACCTGTCAGAAGAGCAGTGCTTCTGAAGGCTGAGATCGTTACATCAGGTGGTCACAGACATCTGCAGCCTCCTAGAAGAAGACCTGCTGCCTGCTGGACCTGGTGGCCACACATTACCAGTCGCTGTGAAAGTCACCACCGCCCCCAATTTCTTTGCCTCTGGTTCCTTTCAGGGCTTTACTGGAGACATAGTGATGGTCTCGCAGTCGGCTGCACATAAATGCATAAGGCTATTGTCATCCCCTGTGATGACAATAGCCAGAGTGAGTGGGCACTGGGATTCGCGTCTCTGGCTGGCTTCCCACAGATACAGGGTGCCATCGACTGCACACACGTGGCAATCTGAGCACCACCTGATCAAACAGGAGCATTCATCAACCACAGGGGATTTCATCCCATCCATGTTCAGCATGTGTGAAACCACAAGAAAAGGTTCCTGCAGGTTTGCACCAGATTCCCTGGGAGCTGCCATGATGCTTTCATACTGTGGCAGTCCAACATCCCCAACTTGTTCAGACCTGGAACCACTCTTAAAGGGTGGCTGCCAGGCGATAAAGGATACCCCCTTCAAACCTGGCTGATGACACCTCTGAGGAAACCCACCGATGAACATCTGGAGCGCTACAACGCCAGCCATATGACAACCAGATGTGGCATCGAGCATGCCATCGGCATGCTGAAAATGCGCTTCAGGTGCCTGGACAGGTCTGGAGACACCCTTCAGTACTCACCAGTGAGGGTCTCCAGGATAATCATGGTGTGCTGCGTTCTGCACAACATAGTCCTCCTTACTAACATCTGGGGA
This sequence comes from Heptranchias perlo, assembly GCF_035084215.1. Taxonomy (NCBI): domain Eukaryota; kingdom Metazoa; phylum Chordata; class Chondrichthyes; order Hexanchiformes; family Hexanchidae; genus Heptranchias; species Heptranchias perlo. The sequence goes on from NC_090326.1 coordinate 17,666,591, forward strand.
CTTGTGCCAAAATTGGGAGAGCTGTCCCACAGACCAGTCAAGCAACAGCCTGACATAGCCATACTCACAGAATCATACCTTTCAGCCAACGTCCCAGACTCTTCCATCACCATCCTTGCGTATGTCCTGTCCCACCGGCAGAACAGACCCACCAGAGGTGGCGGTACAGTGATATGCAGTCAGGAAGGAGTAGCCCTGGGAGTCCTCAACATTGACTCTGGACCCCATGAAATCTCATGGCATCATGTCAAACATGGGCAAGGAAACCTCCTGCTGATTACCACCTACCGCCCTCCCTCAATTGATGCATCAGTCCTCCTCCATGTTGAGCACCACTTGGAGGAAGCACTGAGGGTAGCAAGGGCACAGAATGTACTCTGGGTGGGGGACTTCAATGTCCATCACCAAGAGTGGCTCGGTAGCACCACTACTGACCGAGCTGGCCGAGTCCTGAAGGACATAGCTGCTAGATTGGGCCTGCGGCAGGTGGTGAGTGAACCAACACAAGGGAAAAACTTACTTGACCTCGTCCTTACCAATCTACCTGTCGCAAATGCATCTGTCCATGACAGTATTGGTAGGAGTGACCACCGCACAGTCCTCGTGGAGATGAAGTCCCGTCTTCGCACCAAGGACACCATCCAACGTGTTGTGTGGCACTACCACCGTGCTAAATGGGATAGATTCAGAACAGATCTAGCAGCTCAAAACTGGGCATCCATGAGGCGCTGTGGGCCATCAGCAGCAGCAGAATTGTATTCCACCACAATCTGTAACCTCATGGCCCGGCATATTCCTCACTCTACCATTACCAACAAGCCAGGGGATCAACCCTGGTTCAATGAGGAGTGTAGAAGAGCATGCCAGGAGCAGCACCAGGCGTACCTAAAAATGAGGTGCCAACCTGGTGAAGCTACAACTCAGGACTACATGCATGCTAAACAGCAGAAGCAACATGCTATAGACAGAGCTAAGCGATTCCACAACCAACGGATCAGATCAAAGCTCTGCAGTCCTGCCACATCCAGTCGTGAATGGTGGTGGACAATTAAACAACTAACGGGAGGAGGAGGCTCTGCAAACATCCCCATCCTCAATGATGGCAGAGTCCAGCACGTGAGTGCAAAAGGCAAGGCTGAAGCGTTTGCAACCATCTTCAGCCAGAAGTGCCGAGTGGATGATCCATCTCGGCCTCCTCCCGATATCCCCACCATCACATAAGCCAGTCTTCAGCCAATTCGATTCACTCCACGTGATATCAAGAAACGGCTGAGTGCACTGGATACAGCAAAGGCTATGGGCCCCGACAACATCCCGGCTGTAGTGCTGAAGGCTTGTGCTCCAGAACTAGCTGCGCCTCTAGCTAAGCTGTTCCAGTACAGCTACAACACTGGCATCTACCCGACAATGTGGAAAATTGCCCAGGTATGTCTTGTCCACAAAAAGCAGGACAAATCCAATCCGAACAATTACCGCCCCATCAGTCTACTCTCAATCATCAGCAAAGTGATGGAAGGTGTCATCTACAGTGCTATCAAGCGGCACTTACTCACCAATAACCTGCTCACCGATGCTCAGTTTGGGTTCCGCCAGGACCACTCGGCTCCAGACCTCATTACAGCCTTGGTCCAAACATGGACAAAAGAGCTGAATTCCAGAGGTGAGGTGAGAGTGACTGCCCTTGACATCAAGGCAGCATTTGACCGAGTGTGGCACCAAGGAGCCCTAGTAAAATTGAAGTCAATGGGAATCAGGGGGAAAACTCTCCAGTGGCTGGAGTCATACCTAGCACAAAGGAAGATGGTAGTGGTTGTTGGAGGCCAATCATCTCAGCCCCAGGACATTGTTGCAGGAGTTCCTCAGGGCAGTGTCCTAGGCCCAACCATCTTCAGCTGCTTCATCAATGACCTTCCCTCCATCATAAGGTCAGAAATGGGGATGTTTGCTGATGACTGCACAGTGTTCAGTTCCATTCGCAACCCCTCAAATAATGAAGCAGTCCGAGCCCGCATGCAGCAAGACCTGGACAACATCCAGGCTTGGGCTCATAAGTGGCAAGTAACATTCGCGCCAGATAAGTGCCAGGCAATGACCATCTCCAACAAGAGAGAGTCTAACCACCTCCCCCTGACATTCAACGGCATTACCATCACCGAATCCCCCACCATCAACATCCTGGGGGTCACCATTGACCAGAAACTTAACTGGACCAGCCATATAAATACTGTGGCTACGAGAGCAGGTCAGAGGCTGGGTATTCTGCGGCGAGTGACTCACCTCCTGACTCCCCAAAGCCTTTCCACCATCTACAAGGCACAAGTCAGGAGTGTGATGGAATACTCTCCACTTGCTTGGATGAGTGCAGCTCCAACAACACTCAAGAAGCTCGACACCATCCAAGATAAAGCAGCCCGCTTGATTGGCACCCCATCGACCACACGAAACATTCACTCCCTTCACCACCGGCGCACAGTGGCTGCAGTGTGCACCATCCACAGGATGCACTGCAGCAACTCGCCAAGGCTTCTTCGACAGCACCTCCCAAACCCGCGACCTCTACCACCTGGAAAGACAAGAGCAGCAGGCACATGGGAACACCACCTGCACCTTCCCCTCCAAGTCACACACCATCCCGACTTGGAAATATATTGCCGTTCCTTCATTGTCGCTGGGTCAAAATCCTGGAACTCCCTTCCTAACAGCACTGTGGGAGAACCTTCACCACACGGACTGCAGTGGTTCAAGAAGGCGGCTCACCACCACCTTCTCAAGGGCAATTAGTTATGGGCAATAAATGCCGGCCTCGCCAGCGACGCCCACATCCCGTGAACGAAGTTAAAAAAAGCAGCGAGGACTAGAGGTGGAGGAACAAGCCACTCAGCACACCTCATCTGATGAGGATTCCAATGGAGAGGATGAAGAATAGGAGGAGGAGGAAGAGGAAGATGGGGCCCCCAAAGCCAGACCAGCTGATCACATTGCTGCTCAGGATGCCAGGAATGCCCTAATAGCTCAAAAGTTCAGTTAGTCGCTCAGACTGAACCAAAGTAACTGTCCCATCACCTGCCCCTTCCCCCCCCCATCCCCCACTGACACAAAGCTGCCCTGTTAGTCACCATCCACCCATTGTAAATCCACCAATTGGTCTCAGTCAATTCATATCTTCACGTTCAGCACCAAGCAACTGAAAACCTAGTTACCACTTGACAGGCAAGAGTGGTGAACACTCGAAAGTGGTGCAAATTAATACATTTTATGTGAGTAAATAAATAAATGAAACTTAATAACACAACATTTTCATAAACATCCACGTGCGTACCCTCGGTGAACTGCAAAGCTTTTCTTTTCCTTTTCTTACCACTCCTACCTGGTGAAACCCCTGTGGCTTCAGCAGAGGTAGGGATAGGCTACTCAGATCCCTGCTCTGACGGCTGAGATGCTCACAGCCGACGACCTCTGGGTGTTGGAGCCCGTGAGAGCCCCACCAAAGACTGCTCCGCCTGCACCTGTGCAGTGGCAGAATCGGCCATCGGGAGATGAAGCAATATGTCGGGTACTGGCTGTAGGGGGGTAACAGGTGAGATGTGGAAACGTTTTGAGTGGAATTCCCACTTTCCATGTCCTCTTTCACCATCATCCCCCTCCTGGGCCAGCGGCACATCACTCCTACCTCTCTGCGGGGGAGCAACTTGGAGCAGATCAGTGAGGCCTTGTAGGTATCTGTCATCCTGTTTAAGGCGGCAGACATGCTGGCATCCAAAGTCTGCGCGGCCATGGTCAGGGCCTGCAGGGACTGATTTGAGAGCCGCGATTGAAGTTCCACAGAGGAGGTCACTCTCTCAATGGAAGATTGTATCTTCGCAAAGCTCTGCGACATCACTCCACAAATGTTTGAGCTGGACTCCTCCATCCTCTGGGGCATTGTGGACAGTGTGCCTGACAGGACTGCCAGTACCTCCCACAGTTGCTGCTGACCCTCTATCATTCTCCTTTTCATTGATGGCCCCCCGGGGGGTTCAGCATCTGTGTCCAGTTGAGCAGAGCTTGGAGAGGACTGCACTCTCCGACCCGGACTCTCCACAGCTGTTCCTGCCACCACTCTCTGCTCGTGCTCACATGAAGTGTGATTCACCTGGTGATGTCCCACCTAACTCTCTAACAGGACCCACTGAAGTGCTCGTATCTGTACTGGTGCCTGGTACACAGGTGTCCTGAGATGGTGCACCCTCAGCAGGAAAGAGCTCCTCTGGGGAAACGTCATCTGGAAGGGCCAAGAGCTGCTGTTCTTCGCATGCTGGCCCTGGACAAGAGAAGAGACAGATATGATTTAGTCATGGGAATATAAAAATGTTAAAAATCAGCATGATTAATGTGATCATATTTCACTCGGTGCTAAAATCAAGTCAACATGATTTGGTCTTGTCGGAGATGTGGGTCGGAGACATTTAATGCTGTCACCAGGCAGCAGTGAAGTCCGAGTCTCGCCATCTCTGATGCTCAGGGAGGCAGAGGTGCCGCTTATCTCCATGGCCTCCTACTCTGCATTTGTGAGCTCCATGATCTGTGGGGATCCACATCCAGTCCTCTCCCTCTCCCTTGTATTTTGGGCCCTCTTCTCCTGCAAGGGGGAACGACAGACCTATGAGTGTCTGTAAGGCATGTGTGCATCTGATGGATGCAGTGCATTTAGTGAGAGTGACTGTCAGGCAGATGCGTCACAAGTGGCACTGGCATGTATTTGAGGAACGTGCTGATTGTGCCATTTGAGGCTAAGAATCGAGTGAGCTGACTGAGGTGGCATCACATTGCAGACCGATTGGAGTGAGTGGCAGTGGTTGATGGATAAATGGGGAGCTGAGGAAGTGCATAGAAGGAGAACGATGGGTGCTGTTGAAACTTAAGTGGCTGTGAGGAGTGATGTGATGGAGTAGGCTTGACAAGTCAGAGTAAGAGGAGGAGGTGCACTACAGGATGTAGATGAATCCACAACTGCTCACCTTTCCTGACCTGGTTAGGTCATTAAACCGCTTCCTACACTGGATCCAGGTACGAGGCACTATACCCCTGCTGCTCACCTCCTCAGCCACCTCTAACCACGCCTTCTTGGCCACAGCAGCAGGTTTCTTCTTGCCGTTGCTTAGGAAGAGTACTTCTTTCCCAGTCCTTACAGCACCCAGCAGTACATTAAGTGACACCTCACTGAAGCAGGCTGCAGCCTTTGACCATCCTGACTCCATTTTTCAATTTTCTCCTCTCTCTCTAGAAATGCACCCAACTCTTCCAAATTCTATCTGTGCATTGGCCCTTTAAATAGTTGAGGTGAAATCGCATCATGTGGGTGTGCATCACGCCTGCTCACGCGCATTGGAGGCGTGAAACCCTGAAGTGAAATGAAAAAGAGGTGTTCCTGTTGAAATCGGACATTCCTACGCATCCCATGATCTTCCGCGTTTCACGCCCACTATCGACCCCCCCCCGTTCAGATCACGCCTCCGTGTTATTATCGGGCCCGTTATCTCAGTGCTGTTTATGGGACCTTACTGTGCACAAATCGGTTGCCAGGTTTCCTACATTATAACAGTGACTACGCTTCAAAAGTACTTCATTGACTGTAAAGTGTTTTGGGATGTCCTGAAGTCGTGAAAGGCACTATATAAATGCAAGTTCTTTCTTTCTTCTTTGTTTACATATTTCAAAAGAATAGTGAACAGAGGAACAAGAGTAGGCCATTCAACCCCTCGAGCCTGTTCCGCCATTTAATTAGATCATGGCTGATCCGTACCTCAACTCCTTTTACCTGCCTTTGCACCATATCCCTCGATACCCTTACCCAACAAAAATCTATCGATCTCAGTCTTGACAGCTTCGATTGACCCCCCAGCATCCACATCCTTTTGGGGAGAAGGTCCCAGATTCCCAATATCCTTTGTGTGAAAAAGTGCTTCCTGATTTCACTCCTGAATGACCTGGCTCTAAATTTAAGACTACGCCCCCTACAGTGGATATGATTGGATGAAACAAATGTCATTTACTTAGATGCACAGCATATAGCCGAGCAGCCAATAGGCCAAGCTGCACTTTGCACACAGCACAATAAGGCTCCAACTGGTCAACTAAAATCAGAGAACTAAGTCTCTGCCTGAGTATCATTCTCACCTACTCAATTCAAACAGATTCTGTGCTTCTTCTTCTTTAGACAAGAAATGTTTTTTTACTGTATCACATCGTTACATCAGTTAACTAGTATACATTCTTCTCTGACCTGCACAACTGCACAGACAGGAGGGAGATAAAAGGTTGTGGATGCTGGGGTCAATTTAAATTTTCAAGACTATTTTCTAGATAAATTCTTCACACACACCCCTATTTTCAGGCTTTATTCCTTGTTTCCAAATCCTTGTACTCATCCTTGTGTTTAAATCCCTCCATGGCCTCACCCCTCCCTACCTCTGTAACCTCCTCCAGCCCTCCGAGATCTCTGTGTTCCTCCAAATCTGGCCTCCTGCGCATCCCTGATTTTCTTTGGCAGCCGTGCCTTCATTAGGACAGGTGACCAAGTTTTTGGTCACCTGTCCTAATATCTCCTTGTGTGGCTTGGTGTCAAATTTTGTTTGATGAATACTGCTGTGGAGCACTTTGGGACGTTTCACCCCGTTAAAGGCGCTATATAAATGCAAATTGTTGTTGTTTATGTCACTATTAAGAAGCTCCATTCCAGGGGTTTCTCTGACAGCACAAGACGTCCTGAAGAAATCAAATTCAGCCAAATGTCTGAGTAGGACCAGGAAATGGTTTACAGCAGCTTTAAATTCATTGTCAAAAAATAGATGCACATTTTACAAAAAACATTTCCACAGAGTAGTGGAAACACAGAAGTGCCTCCCAGAAAAAGCAATTGATAATGTATCAAACAGTGCCTTCAAAAAGGAGTTGGGTATATTTCTAGATGGGAATGGAATGGGTAGTTGTAGGGATTATCATATATTGAGATGGACCACAATGGTTTCTGTGCTGGGGGTGAGTGAGTATCATAGTCTGTGGAAGGCAGCGGGCTCAGGTTAAATAGTGAGAAATGTGGGAACGGACCAATGTTCTGAAGTTTCACTTTGTTACCTTTGCGGATTTGGAAGCATGATGCAGAATTTTCCATCAGAAGATTAAATGGAAGGAGTAAAGGTTGCACATTAATAAGGTAAATTCTACATTGTCTATGGAAGGACCAAGCTTGAAATCAATGAAGAAGAAATAGAACTTTAATTTATATAGCGCCTTTCACGATCTCAGGACGTCCCAAAGTGTTTTACAGCCAATGAAGTACCTGTGGTCACTGTTGTAATGTAGGGAAATGCGGCAGCCAAGTTGTGCACAGCAAGTTCCCACAAATAGCGATGTGATAATAACCAGATAATCGGTTTTAATGATGTTGGTTGAGGGATAAATATTGGGAAGGACACCAGGGAGAACCTCCCTGCTCTTCTTCAAAATAGTGCCAGGGGATCTATTACATCCACCTGAGTTTAATATCTCATCTGAAAGATGGCACCTCCGACAGTGCAGAACTCCTTCAGTACTGCACTGGGAGTGTCAGCTTAGATTTTTGTGCTCGAGTCTCTGGACTGGGGCTTGAACCCACAAATTTCTGACTCAGAGGCAAGAGTGCTACCCACAGCTGACACTTTGGAAACTAACATTGGACGGTTTGAAATGGGCATACGATCCACCAATAGTAGTTTTACATCCTGACGGTAAGTTGAAGATCAAGCCCCTTGTTTCTGATGTCATTAAATGATATTTGATACGGCAAAAACACACTAAAATTTACAGACGATGAAGATTCCATAATACAGTGCTGCTAAAACACATTTCTATATTAAAGATGGTGCATGATGGTTTTGCACCCTTGGTGGTGCTGTGAGCATAACGTTATGTGACAGGACTGTCTAACGTAAAAATATGTAAAGGAGCTTCGGAATCAGGCAAGAGGTGAAAAAAATTCTTTAAAAAAAATTACAGAGCGCCCAATACAAATATCTACAAGATCCAAACCGTTGAAAATTAACTAAAAAGTCATTAAAGGGATGAACTGAAAGGGCCCCTCAGCCAACTGTGGGTGAGTGTGACCTGGGGGAGTGCTTCACAATTTTCTATCCATTGATTTTAATGGTGGGAATGTTCATTGCTAAGATTCAACCCTATTCCCACACATTGAGTGTCTGAGGCCATCAGGGAAAGACACTGAGCAAGGAAAGGAAGAAAGTGATCTCTGGAGGGCCAACCATCACAGGCTGCTCTTGTGCGCCTCCTTGTGGCCACCTTCTGTCATCTGGACAGAGACCCAGAAGGAAGCTGCTACTCTCAACTGGGGGGATAATGTGTGGGGCAGAAAGAAAAAAACATCAGTTAAGTAATTCTTAAAAGATCATTACAAGACGCAGAAAGATTTTACTATTTCCCTGCAATGTTCTCCCCATCTCTCTTGAGTTAAACAGCTGTTGGAGTACAGTTCTGTAGTTCCTGCACTTTCCACTGGGAGCCATGAGACAGCAATCAAGAGCCGGAAGTCCGGCTGCTTTGTTTTTCTCCTTCTCTGGTCCAAGGATATTGAAGCCAAGGGTGCCACCCAAACTGTTACCTCAGCTGAAATGCATTGACTCAGCACAGACCTGGGACCTCATAGCAGGGGAGTATAGCGTGATTTTGATAGAGTAAATAAGGAGAAACTGTTTCCAATGGCAGAAGGGTCGGTAATCGGAGGACACACATTTAAGGTAATTGGCAAAAGAACCAGAGGGGAGATGAGGAGAATTTTTTTTACGCAGCGGGTTGTAATGATCTGGAACGCGTTCCCAGAAAAGGGTGGTGGAAGCAGATTGAACAATAACTTTCAAAAGGGAATTGGATAAACACTTGAAGGGGAAAAATTTGCATGGTGATGGGGAAAGAGTAGAGGAGTGGGACTGATTGGATGGTTCTTTTGAAAAGCCGGCACAGGCACGATGGGCCGAATGGCTTCCTTCTGTGCTGTACCATTCTATGATTTCATGCCCACCTTTCGGTACAATGAAGAATCTTTTAGGAGGCCCTGCTGAAGCCTTTCTCATGCTGTACAAACGCCGGTCACTGTGCCTTTGATGTCTTTTTAGAGTAACTGGGCGACACTGAGATTGCATTTCAGTGGGGAGGAGCACCTCCAGAGACCAGGCTTCTTTGTGTAGCACAGATCAAAGAAGAACCAGAGCCCTAAATGTCAAGCTTTGGGTGTCTTGACATTCAGACGTGAGTAATAGGCACCAGAAGCATAACACTCATGTCGTCCCAGATCATAAATAATCAAAGCCTTCTGCGACCGATCCAAAGAAAACACAGGCACTCACACAAAGCCAACACCATCAGCCTTCATTAACAAGCAGCCCATGTAGGGTCAGCAATACAGCCACAGCACAAGAGATCTCTTTGATCTGTACAACAAGCTCTGTGTTGGTTCAGTTATTGCTCGCTTTTAAACCCCACAGTTCTCCTGGGTTACTTACTTGTTAAAACGAATCAGGCCCACTGGGGGAGGGGGGATGGGCGTGGGGGGGGGGGTTGGAAGGCAAACCCTCTTCAGTGGAAACAGGTTGACGTAGACTTGAGTGAAAGTTGTTGATGGAGAATTTTTCCAGTGTTTGGACAGGTTTGGATATAATTGATTTGAATTCGGAGCCAACCGCAGTACATAATGTGCACATTTGTGCAGAAAACGTCTGGCTACCAAAGGAGTAACGTACAGACCTCCCTTTGATCGCATTTATATATAGTGCCCTACACTTCAATAGGAGTTGGAGTTTATTTACTCATCGTCGAAATACATGGTCAGGGCTTGGTGTCACCACTGCAATACTGGTTATTTTTATCATTTTTTTTTGTGAGAACGTAATCAATGCTGTTGTTTCCACAAGCCTCTTATTTTTCTTGTATTTCACGGTCTTCCATTAAGCTTTCTTTTTCTTGTTGTAGTAAGTTCTCAAATATCAAGTCCGTTTCCTCATGACATCATAAAACAGATCAAGTGCCTCAGTCAGTTCCACCTCTTCCAGCAACTTTCAAAAGGATACTTCAGAGGGAGTCATGAAATACTGTTTATGTTCTAACTCCTGAGGGTGACCTTGGTTTGGCTTCACTCATGAGTATATAAATAGCTTTTCATCCTTCCCCACGAAGCATCTTAATCCTTCCAAGTTTACAACAGAATTTTGTCACGATAGGAAATAACGCTGGATAATACTGGAATCCAGATTCCGATTTTACTAAATTAAAGACATTTAGCCTCACCTCCTGTTCCCTGCCTCCACTCCCAGCCCCTCCAATTAATTTTTCAAAAAATATTTTTTCTCCCCAGCTCTCCTGAAGGTGCTGACTCACACTGGGATACAACTCCACAGCCATTCGCTGTCCGCCATTTTACCAGGCTAGTGAACGTCAGCCTATCCTGAAATAAAAACAGAAAATGCTGGAAATACTCAGGCAGCATCTGTGGAGAAAGAAACAGAGTTAACGTTTCATGCCAATGACCTTTCATCAAAACTGGAAGAATAAAGACTCAATAGTTTTTAGGCAAGTACAGAGCTAGGGGAAGGCGGGGTCGGGGGGTTGCGGGAGGGGAGGGGAGGAAAGAACAAAAGGGAGAGGGGTCTATGATAGGGTGGAGGGCAGGAGTGATTAAATGACAAAAGGGATGATGGTGCATGGCAAGGAGGGTGGTAATGGGACAAGTAAAGAAACAAAATATGGGTCCAGAGATGTTGTAAATGGTAACAGCAGAACCATTACCAGTACCTGCTGTCTGAAAAATGGGAGCAGTGATTATGGTCTGAAGTTATTCAAATCAATGTTGAGTGTGGAAGGCTGTAAAGTGCCTAGTTGAAAGATGAGGTGCTGTTCCTCGAGCTTCCGTTGAGCATGCCAAAGGTGCTCAGGCACTCCAATGAGGGTGGAAAACTGGGAAAATATAAAAGCATAGAGGTTTTCAGAGCAGAAGGAGGGCATTCAGCCCATCATAACTGTGCTGGCTCTTAGCTACAGCAATCCAAAACCACTCCCACTTCCCTGCCCTTTCTCCATAGCCCAGTATCTCCCTCTGCATCAAATATTTATCCAGTTTTCCCTTAAAAGGTGCAAAGGTCTCTGTCTCAACCATTTCCTGTGGAAACGCATTCCATACTCCAACAACGCTCTGAGTAAAGAAATTTCTCTTAACCTCTCTCCTTGCTCTCTTAGTTTTAAATTGATGACCCCCCCTCATCACTGATTCTCCAAGCAGAGGAAATAATCTTTCCCTATTCACTTTATCAAAAGCCTTCATAATTTTTTAGAAACCTCAATTAAATCTCCTCTTAGCCTTCTCTGCTCCAGTGGAAATAGTCCCAGTATCTCAAGGCTCTCTTTATAACTATAGTTGGAATCATCCTGGTGAATCTATACTTTAATGTCCTTTCTATAATGAGACGGCCAAAACTGTACACAAGCACTGTAACTGTGGCCTAACCAACATTTTGTACAAATGTATCAGTGGTTCTTTATTCTTGTACTCTATACCCCTTTTTATAAAGCCCAAAATTCTATTGGCCTTATCCACCTGCACTCACACTTTCAGGGAATTATGTATTTGAACCCGTAGGTCCCTCTGTTCATCTACACCCTCCAGTGTCTTTCCATTGAGTGCATACTCCCATTCCTTGTCTTTCCTCCCAAACTATATTATTTCACAATCATCCACCGTAATTGGATCTGCCCATTCCCACTAACTTGTCCATGTCTTCCTGAAGTCTGTATTCTCTTCTACCATACACCTGAATGTTTCTACCATGCACCTTATTGAAGATCCACATACACTACAATTACACTCCCTTTATCTACCTAATCCGTTACTTCCTCAAAAAACTCGATTAAATTTATCAAACGCGACTTGCTTTTCTGAGTCTGTTCTGGCTGGCCTCAATTAACCCATCAATTTCTAAACGTTCACTAATTGTATCTCGAATTATGGATTCCAAAAGTTTGCCCGCAATCGACATTGGACTAATTGGCCTATAGTTATCCAGTTAACCTTCTCTCCCTTCTTGAACAAAGGTGTTACAAAATATGTTAACAGTATTTTTAAATCTATTACTTCATAAAACAGTCACACATAGACATGCACAAACACATCACGAGTTGATTATTTACAGAAGCAGATTAAAGTACTCTCATCCATCCAGATGATTTATTTTTTTAAAGTTCCAAGGAACACAAAACCCATTGAGTATAAACTATGAGTCTACACTCCACATGTGTGGTACAGTACGATTAGGTGTTGTATGAAGTGATATTTTCATTGGAATGACATCATGAACACTCTGACTGCTGTTATTTTCAAACATTGGGTATTTTTAGATTTCCGATTGCAATACTTAACTTTCTACAGCCTGAAACACCTGTAGGAGTTTAGCCGATTTAACTCTGAGTTTTGCAAAAAGGTGTTGTCGCCTGTGAAACACCCTGCCCTGTACCAAAGACAGAACAAGGAATTCTGTTGTGTGAAATGAACATTTAAGCTGAGGAATAAAAGGAAGAAACTTTCGGCATAAACTAATTATGATGTGAGGAGGAAGTGGAAACGATTTCGAAATTTGCTCCGCTAAATGCTTATTGGATAACACAAAATCGACAATATATTGTCTGGCATCGTAAGGGGAGATTGTGTCATAAACCATAACTGGGAAGTTTGATAGCTCGTCAACATCCTCTAAACACCGAGAGGATTGGAATACACAGAAGTCTGTACTGTTCTTTCTGATAAGGAGACAAATGCCCTTCCTTTTCTGTTCAGTGCTGTTACATTAAGTAACATTGACATTGAGATTTTTTATTCCCCCCTGATTTTCTCTCCCCCTCTCCCGAAGGCATTGAGTCCTGGGTATGTCTCCACATTTACCCTCCTGTACTTTGCCCCAAGTTCTTCAAAGCGATCCCCACCGCAAACTCTGTTCCCTAGCCACTCACTCTATCCCCCTCCCTGGCCATTTGAGGCTGAACCAGAACATTTGCAACCTTGGCGTCCTATTTGACCCTGAGCGGTGCTTCTGACCCCATATCCTCTCCATCACCCGTGCCTCAGCCCATCTGCTGCTGAAACCCTCATCCAGACTCGACTATTCCAGTGCTCTCCCAGCTGGCCTCCCATCTTCCACCCTCCATAAACTTGAGCTTATCCAAAACCCTGCTGCCTGTATCCTAACTCGCACCAAGTCCCGTTCACCCATCACCCCTGTGCTCGTTGACCTACAGTGGCTCCCAGTCCAGCAACGCCTCGAATTTAAAATTCCCATCCTTGTTTTCAAATCCCTCCATGGCCTCACCCCTCCCTATCTCTGTGATGTGCTCCAGCCCTAAAACCCTCTGAGATCTCTGCGCTCCTCCAACCCTGGCCTCTTGTGCATCCCTGATTTTAATCATTCCACGTTGGCGGCCATGCCTTCAGCTGCTGGGCCCTAAGCTCTGGAATTCCCTCCCTAAACCTCTCTACCTCTCTCTCCTCCTTTAAGATGGTCCTTAAAACCTAACTCTTTGATCAAGCTTTTGGTCACCTGTCCTAATATGTCCTTATGTGCTCAATGTCAAATTTTGTTTGATAATCGCTCCTGTGAAGCACCTTGGGATGTTTTACTACGTTAAAGGCACTATATAAATGCAAGTTGTTGTTATTGTTGTTGTGGGTTCTAACACTTGGCCAGAGAGGCTGAAGGGAGGGGTGGGGAGAGGTGGGAGGGATGGGGAGGGGTGAGGCAGGGAGGGGAGGGGTGGAGTGGGGAGGGGAGGGGTGTGGAGGGGTGAGGTAGGGAGGGGAGGGGAGGAGTGGGGTAGGGAGGGGAGGGGTGTGGGGGGGTGAGGTAGGGAGGGGAGGAGTGGGGTGGGGAGGGGAGGGGAGCCGCTGAACTTGCTGCCCAGGAGCCTCTGCAGGAGACCCCGCTGATCGCCTAAAACAAGCATAAAAAGGCAGATGGCAGGAGAAGATTGGGCGGCCAATTGGACTCAATTGGAGGGGGGGGGGGATCACGTGAGGGAGGCAGAGGGTTCAGGAGGGTTCCACGGGCGGGAAGGGGGAAGAGCCTGGGGCAGGTAGAGGCACAGATTTTCATTGTAGGGCCCAGAGGAACACACCTGCTCCTCCTGTCTCCAAAAAGAGAAGTTTTGTTACTGACCTTTTGGGCCCTATGCTGGGTGTCAGGCAGGTCTCACCGGTCAGAGAGGCCACAGCGCGTCACCTCAGCCAGTAGGCCGTTAGATTTGCCTTGGGATCCTATTTGAGTGATAGGAGCGTGATTAGCATATGTTAATGAGGCAATATTTATTGCCCATCCCTACTTATGTAGAGTCAACCACACGGTGTGGGATTGGAGTCACATGTAGGTTCAGAATCAGGTAGGGGTGGCAGGTTCCTTTCCCTGAAGGGCATTAGAGAACCAGGCTGGATTTTTCCCATGGTCTGGCAGCTTTCATGATCATTTCTTGGTGCTAACCCACAAATTACCAGATTCATTGAATTCAAAACTTGCCATGGTGGGAATTGAACCCTATAATCTCTGGATGGGTAGTCCAATACCATAACCACTTGGCCACAGCGGACGGAATGAGTGACCCACTCCCCGGCTGGCCATCAGTGCCCCCTGAACCAGCTGCTGCAAGGTGTGCAGGAGATTCCAAGGAGATTTCCCACCTCTTGTCACCTCACAAGGACATAACAGAGATCAGGAACTCACTAGTTTATGGGAAATTGAACCTGCATCCCACCACAGCATGTCGGCATCTGCTGGTGCCCAACAACACCTCAAAAATTTTGGTTCTGCCTTAAATATTCTCTTGGATTCAGTGGTGCTGGTCACTCTCCTAAGTGGTCCATGGGTCTTATGCGCAGGAGTGTGCCTGCATTGTTCAATATCTAGTCATATGATAGTGTTATATAAGGGCATAACAATAGCACCCCCTTGTGATCTGAACATGTTGCACTAACTTGCATTAGTGAGCTAACGTAACTCTTATTGGTCAGTCTGCAGTTTGTGACCCGACCTGAGCTTAAGATGACCAGGCTCCCTTCCCAGATCTGACTGGTCTGACTGATTGACTTCATATATGTCCTTATTTTTTCCCTGTGTTCCCAGGAAGTGAGAGGGCTGTCCCTCAAACTACTTACCATTCAGGGACTCACCAGTAGGCCTGTCAATCAAACTGGCTATCTCCCTCCCAAGAGCATATTCTGATAGACAACTGGGTTTATCCAAGCATGTCATCTCAAGTGGATAGCTTACTGCTAGTCTGAGCAACATAATGAATTACTACACTGCCCCCAATCATTGTGGAAAACAGTACGGGAACTTAGCTCATTAACACGGGAATCCCCTCTGACTCAGTACCTGTCGGCTGGGCTTCCAACCTGTATGAACTCAGTTAACTTTGAAACACAAACACATTTCCAAATCTTTTCTGCGGACCTGCAATAGACAGACCAATATATTTTCCACCGTATGTAAATTTAAAGAAAAATAAATCTTTTATTAAACTAGCAGTACGAGTCTCATCAGTTTAGTAGAACGATTTACTTCTTTAACTTTACCCAGAGACTATATACTTTCCGGGAAACAAATCTCTTGCTGTTATATAAGAAAACATTGCATTTTATTTAGAATGGAAGAATTTGAATTTATATCGTCTCTTTCACATCCTTGGGTCGTCCCAAAGTCTTTCACAGCCAATGAATTACTTTTGAAGTGCAGTCATTATTGTTATGTAGGAAAATGTGACTGCCAATTTGTGCACAGCAAGGTCCCACACACAGCAGTAAGAGCAGTGACTGATTAATCTGTTAAGGGATAAGTGGCCAGGATACAGGGAAAACGCCCTGTTCTTCGAAAACCACCATGGGATTTTTAACATCCACCTGAACAGGCAGAGGGAGCCTGGATTTGACACCACATGCAAAAGGCTAACAGTAAAGTACTCCATGGAAGTGTCAAACTAGATTATGTGCTCAAGTCCTCAAGAGTGGGACTTGAACCTATGAGGGGAGAGTGCTACCAACTGAGGCATGCTGATTTAAAGCAGGCAATTGCCCTTTTTCTGTAAAGTGATGCAAAGTCACATGGGAAAAACCTGGCGGCCTGAACAGCATCTGAACAGAAGAGACAAACTTAAAGTGAAAACTTTCTTACGATCACCTATTGGCACCGTGGCTCCACTATTATCCACTCAAATCTGTGGGAAGAGAACTATTAATGTGTGAAGGGGGGAGGAATTTGGACAGTTACATGGGTAAGATGGGTATGGAGGGATATAGGCCAAGTGCAGGCAATTGGGACTAGCTTAGTGGTATAAACTGGGCGACATGGACATGTTGGGCCGAAGGGCCTGTTTCCATGTTGTAAACTTCTATGATTCTATGATTCTATGCTTTTTTGGGGGGAAAAAAATAGGTTTGTTTTGATTCATGGTGGGAAAATGATAAATGAATCATTCAACTTCTGTTTGCAACGATCAATAGATATTTCTTGATACTTCCTTGTCCCACTTCTAACGTGAATGATCCATTGAGAATTTGAATAACACTGATGCCACTTGGGTGAGCTGTGAACCTCCATGGGCGTAGGGTCGCCAACCCTCCAGGATTGCCCTGGAGTCTCCAGGAATTGAAGATTAATCTCCAGGGCACTGCTGCGAGCAACTCAGGAGAAAAATCATCAGGGCTTTAAACAAAATTGTGGTTTTTTTCCCCATTTTCTTTGAACACTTTCATTTATTACTTATAAAAATATTGGAGATGGGGGAAAAAGAAGCTTTTTCACTAACAGTCAAGGTTAATCCAATTGGGCAACAAAGAGCCTGTTCACTTTCCAATTGGCCATGGGAAGGCAGTGCGCCTGGAGGATGGACCAATAGCGGGAGGGTGGGGCAGGACGGTTTGAGGCGGGAGGTCACGTGATGAAACCTCCAGGAATACGCTCAACCAGAGTTGGCAACCCCACCACGGGTGCTTGGTGGATGGTGGCAGGAAAAACCAGAGGCAAAGTCACCCAAACCTTCTCACACGCTTCCCAGCAATCAGTTGAGGAAAAGCTTTGGCAGAAAGCCGGGAGGGGGTTGTTTGCCTGCCTCTTGGTGGTGCTGGGAAGCTGGGGATGGAGAGCAATTTGAAAAAAAAAGAAAGCTATAACCTTTGTTCACCCTTCAACAATTGAGAGTCACTCGAAGAGATTCCCCCCTCCCACCCCATATTCGTGAGCTGGATGTGTAGCCACTGCGCTGCTTTATTTCACCGTCTACATTCTGCAGTTAACAGCTCCTGAGCTTGACGTATGCTGACAGAAGTTCAATAAATGGTAGCACCCTTGCCCTTGAGTCAGAAAGATTGTGGGTTCAAGCCCCACTCTAAAGACTTGAGCACAAAATCTAGGCTGACTCTCCAGTGCAGTACTGAGGGAATGCTGAAAAGAAACGCAGCAGCCAATTTGCACACAGCAAGATCCCACAAACAGCAATGAGATAATGCCCAGATAATCTGTTTTAGTGATGTTGGTTGAGGGCTAAATATTGGCCAGGGCACCGGGGAGAACTCCCCTGCTCTTCTTCAAAATAGTGCCATGGGATCTTTTACACCCGCCTAAGAGGGCAGACGGGGCCTCGGTTTAGTGTCTCATCTGAAAGATGGCGCCTCCGACAGTGCAGAGCTCCCTCAGTACTGCGCTGGAGTGTCAGCCTAGATTATGTGCTCAAGTCTCTGTTAGTGAAACAGCCTCTTTTCCCCCCATCTCCAATATTTTTATAACTAATAAATGAAAGTGTTCAAATGCTTCACTATCAAGGCCTCTTATGATTCCCATTTTTGTTCCATCCCCTTCTATTAATTTCTGGATATTTAATTCAAATATAAAGAGCTATGACATTAACCAGGGTATTCATTGATTGGATTACTGAATCCAACTTGCTGATGATGCTGAATCAACATCAATACAGATAGCCATTTACTAGAGAAACTTTTTTATAATTCATTCTCAGGATGTGGGCATCGCTGGCGAGGCCAGCATTTATTGCCCCTCCATAATTGCCCTTGAGAAGGTGGTGGTGAGCTGCCTTTTTGAACCACTGCAGTCCGTGTGGTGACGGTTCTCCCACAGCATTGTTAGCTAGGGAGTTCCAGGATTTTGACCCAGCGACGATGAACAGCGATATATTTCCAAGTCGGGATGGTGTGTGACTTGGAGGGGAACGTGCAGGTGTTGTTGTTCCCATGTGCCTGCTGCCCTTGTCCTTCTAGGTGGTAGAGGTCACAGTTTTGGGAGGTGCTGCCGAAGAAGCCTTGGCGAGTTGCTGCAGTGCATCCTGTAGATGGTACACACTGCAGCCACAGTGCGCCGGTGGTGAAGGGAGTGAATGTTTAAGATGGTGGATGGGGTGCCAATGAAGCGGGCTGCTTTGTCCTGGATGGTGTCGAGCTTCTTGAGTGTTGTTGCAGCTGCACTCATCCAGGCAGATTATCCAATCATACTCCTGACTTGTGCCTTGTAGGTGGTGGAGAGGCTTTGGGGAGTCAGGAGGTGAGTCACTCGCCGCAGAATACCCAGCCTCTGACCTGCTCTCGTTGAACCTTGAGAAGGTGGTGGTGGGCCTTCTCCATGAACCGCTGTAGTCCCTGTGGTGATGACTCGGTGTAACACAAACTGAAAATTTAAGAGTCTGCTTGCCTTGATAGTTCAGTGACTGAGTATTGGACCATCTTCTGAGACAGACTGTCTGCACCATTAATTGGAACTGTATGTTATAAGCCCTACAGCAGTGTTACGCTGAATTACTCAGCATGGTACATTCTCAAGACATTGCAATGAGCAACCAGATTAGTGAGAGATTGCTCTAGTGAATACAATCCTTGTTTGCGAAACCATCCTCTGATCAGGATTTGTATAAAACACAGATAAAATAGGTAAAGAGCCACTGCCATGTGCATTGAATTTGGAGATCAGAAAACTCCCATTTATAAAGGTGACAGCATTCTGCTGGACTTGCTACCCAGTGCATATGGGGGAGGACTACTCCTGTGTGTCAGCCGTGGCTCAGATATAATGCTCTTGCCTCTGAGTCAGAAGGTTATGGGTTCAAGTCCCACTCCAGAGACTTTGAGGACATAATCTTGGCTGACATTCCCGTACAGCACTGAGGGAGTATTGCACAGTTGGAGGTACTGTCTTTCAGTATGAGACATTAAACTGAGGCCCTGTCTGTCCCCTCAGGTGCATGCAAAAGATCCCACACCACTATTTAAAGAACATCAGGGCAGTTTGTCCCAGTGTCCTGGCAAACACTTATCCCTCAACCAATACCTAAAGCAGATTATCTGGTTCTATCATATTACTGTTATCCCAACAGGTGAAGATGTTGGGAAGCCAGTTGAAGCCACTGATGGCAAGTGAAAAAAACTTTCCTTAATGGGGGCCAGGAAGAGTGGGAATGCTGCTCTGGCACCCACAAGGAAAGTCCTGGGCTCCACTCCCCAATCCCCCTGCACCGAACCACAAGACCCTCAGAACATCAGCTGCCACTTTCCTCCCAAAATGAGCGAGCAGCTGACCATGACGGGATTCAAATCGAATCTGATGATCCAAACTGTCGAGTGGGATTTCCATCCTCTCCTGCCAGGAGTTAAAATTGGCCCATTAGTTTCTACTCTAAGGTGTCCACTCATACTTCGAGTATTGTGCACAGTTCTGACTCGATATTATAGAAAGGGTATAGAGGCACTGGAGGAAGAGCAAAAAAGATCCACATGGATGATATCAGAATTGAGAGGATATACTTATCAGGAAAGATTGAACAGGCTGAGGCTCTTCTCTCCAGATAAGAGAAAGCTGAGGGGCGACCTGATTGAGGTATTTAAGATTATGAAAGGGTTTGATAGTGTAGACGTGGAGAAAATGTTCTCACTTCTGGGGGAATCCAACACCAGGGACCATAAGTATAAGATGGTCACTAATAAATCCAATTGGGAATTCAGGAGAAACTTCTTTACCCAGAGAGTGGTTAGAATGTGGAACTCGCTACCACAAGGAGCAGCTGAGGCGACGAGCATTGATGCATTTAAGGGGAAGGCTAGATGAACACATGAGGGAGAAAGGAATAGAAGGGTATGCTGATAGGGTCAGATGAAGTAGGGTGGGAGGAAGCTCGTGTGGAGCATAAACACCGACATAGGTCAGTTGGGCTGAATGGCCTGTTTCTGTGCTGTGAATTCTATGCACGCTCTGTTAGAGTGCATATTTTTCTGAAGACTAAGGGAACATGTGTCAATTCCAGTGAGCAAATTATAGAAGCGATGCTACATTAGCAGTTACTATGCATGGAAGGCCACACTTCAATTCATAGGGAGCGAAGGCTTGATTCTATAGGAACTTTAAAAAAATTCATTCTTGGGATATAGACGTCACTAGTAAGGCTAGAATTTATTGGTAGAGATTGTGGGTTTGGGAGGCGCTGTCCAAGAAGCCTTGGCGAGTTGCTGCAATGCATCCTATAGATGGTACACACTGCAGCCTCAATGCACTGGTGGTGAAGGGAGTGAATGTTTAGGGTGATGGATGGGGTGCCAATCAAGCGGGCTGCTTTGTCCTGGATGGTGTTGAGCTTCTTGAGTGTTGTTGGAGCTGCACTCATCCAGGCAAGTAGAGAGTATTCCATCACACTCCTGACTTGTGCCTTGTAGATGGTGGAAAGGCTTTACCAGACTGATTCCTGAGATGGCCGGACTGACATATGAGGAGAGACTGAGTCGACTAGGCCTATATTCACTAGAGTTTAGAGAATGAGAGGTGATCTCATCGAAACATATAAAATTCTAACAGGACTAGACAGAGTAGATGCAGGGAGGATGTCCAGAACCAGGGGTCACAGTCTCAGGATATGGGGTATGCCATTTAGAACCGAGGTGAGGAGAAATTTCTTCACTCAGAGGGTAGTGAACCTGTGGAATTCTCTACCACAGAAGGCAGTGGAGGCCAAGTCATCAGATGTATTCAAGAAGTAGATATATTTCTTAATGCTAAAGGGATATGGGGAAAAAGCGTGAACAGGATACTGAGTCAGACAATCAGCTATGATCATTTTGAATGGCGGAGCAGGCCCGAAGGGCCGAATGGCCTCCTCTTGCTCCTATTTTCTATGTTTCTATGTTTGGGGAGTCAGGAGGTGAGTCACTCATCGCAGAATACCCAGCCTCTGACCTCTCTTATCCAAGGCATTACGTGGCTGGTCCAGTTGAGTTTCTGGTCAATGTCGACCCCCAGGATGTTGATGGTGGGGGACTCGCCGATGGTAATTCACCGAGGTCCAAGGAAATATCAGGTGGGAGTTTTAAAATACAACAGAAAAGGAGAAAATAGGAAATCATATGCAAAAAAATGAAGAAAAATGATCTTCTTTACTGGACTAAAGGTAATGAACCTTACCGCTGGCAGTTTTGACTTCCTGATGCTTTGTCCCAGCTCACCGTCATCATAGAAAGAAGAGCAAAGTTGCCCACACATAGTCTGAATAAAATTTTAATGCAATTCCTACTCAAAGAGTTAAACCCTGAACAGGCTCCAGGGACTTTCATTCAAAGACTTTGAAGGAGCGGGAAGGGGGAGGGGGGCTGGAATACAAACAATCAGACTGAAATAAAAACAGGGCAGCCTCACAGAGATGAAAGCACTGCCTCTCCACAGACAGAAATAACTCTAAAACCCTTGTCTGGATTTTTTTGTATAAGAGAAACATGAAGGGGCTCTTCAAAGTTTATTATTCTTCATGACAGATGAGGAAGAAGTTACATCTCAGTGTGTAATTCAGACCCTTTGGCTGCCTGGGCAGTGACATCCTCTTAAATCCCTTAGACAAAAACCAAAGTACAGCCTTTCATTCCCTCTACCATCATCAGTAAAGAGAGGTAGCTTTGAACTATATTCTCTTCCTTTTCTTTATTCCATGTCTGTGTTGCTACATTCAGTGTAGATCTTGACAATCCTTAAAAGAAAATGTTAGTGAAGTTAATCGGAAGACTGCTGAAAGGAATCAGCCAGCAACGTATCCCTGTCTTTTTAACCTGTTACCCCAGCACCGAACAGAATAGCTGAAGTTTAACCAAAGCACTGCCACTCAACCATTCAGAACCTGGAATTTGTTCTTCCAGGAGCAGATGTTTTAAATAAAGATAGAAAGAACTTGCATTTATATAGCACCTTTCATGACCTCACGACGTTCCAAAGTGCTTTACAGCCAATTAAATACTTTTGAAGTGTGGTCACTGTTGTAATGTAGGAAACGCAGTAGCCAGTTTGCACACAGTAAGGTCCCACAAACAGCAATGAGATAAATGACCAAGTAATCTGTTTTTTAGTGATGTTGGGTAAAGGGATAAATATTGGTCAGGACACCAGGGAGAACTCCCCTGCTCTTCTTCAAAAGACTTACATGGGATCTTTTATATCCACTGAGAGGGGCCTCAGTTAAATGTCTCATCCGAAAGACAGCACCTGTAACAGCGCAGCACTCCCTCAGTACTGCACTGGAGTGTCAGTCTGGATTATGACCTCAAGTCTCTGGAGTGGGACTATGAACCCACATCCTCCTGACTCAGAGGTGAGAGCACTACCCACTGAGCCACAGTCGACCCCAATTTAATTGTTGGATCCAAATCGCTGTCTGAGAATTTATTGGGCAAAACTCACTGCCCCATCCAATTTCAGCTTTAGTGTTTTGAAATCTTGCACACTTAAAAATAATCTCCCACTGGGTTATCCTTTTCCATCATATTGAGATGGTTGCAGCCATTGCTGTTTGTGTGCTTATTTTTGGAGGCACTTGAAAATCTTGAATGGGATTATGTACTGGACTAGTAATCCAAATGAATGTGAGTTCAAATCCCACCATAGCAGTTTGAAAATTTGAATTCATTTTTAAAAATCTGGATATAAAAAGGTCTGTATCAGTAAGAGTGACCATGAAGCTGCCAGATTGTTGGAAAATCCCAACTGGTTCACTAATGTCCTTCGGGGAAGGAAACCTGCCGTCCTTACCCAGTCTGGTCTATATATGACTCCAGTCCCACGCCAACGTGGTTGACTCTTAACTGCCCTCAGAAATGGCCTAGCAAGCCACTCAGTTCTATCACACTGCTACCAGCGGTTCAAGAAGGCCCACCATCACCTTCTGAGGGCAATTAGGGATGGGAGAAAATGCCGGCCTTGCAAGAATTAATTTTTTTTTAAATCGGTTGGCCCATATACTAGTGTCGAATTAAATACTACCTAAAAATAAAGTCTTATTATAAATAGGATTCAGTTCTCCCAGCAAGTAACCATTCTGTCTCATAGGATGAGTATAGTGGTCACCATCATTCGAATATATGGGATGGGCTTTTCTGAATTAATGTATTACAAATTGATTTTTTAATGCAATAGGCAGTTCACCAGTGTAAGGATTTTTTACTAGCCTTTTGTGAAATAGGAACAAAGAAACATAGGAACAGGAGTAGGCCACTCAGTCCCTCGAGCCTGTTCTGCCATTCAATTAAATCATGGTTGATCTGTATCTTAACTCCATCTACCTGCCTTGGTTCCAGATCCCTGAATACCCTTGCCTAACAAAAATATTAGGCCAGATTTGCTGTTGCAGGGCATGTACCGTTAGGGAGAAAGATACACAGAGAAATAGAGACATAGAGAGAGACACACAGACAGAGATGCAGAAGAAACAGAGAAAGAGAGTGAGAGATGCAGAGAGGAGAGAAGGAGAAATAAAAATACATTTAAAAATGAGAGGGAATATTTATTTAAAAATTGACCATGGAGAACTAAAGAAATTCTGAATGAATGAAGGATGAAACCATCTTCTCAGATAAATTGAGGCGAGAATCTTTAGTAGATTAAAATGAAAATAGGGTGACTGCCAATATTTAAAAGATTGGCAGTACTCAAAGTAGAAAAGTCATCCGGTCCAGATGGGATGCATCCTAGGTTATTGAGGGAAGTAAGGGTGGAAATTGCGGCGGGTCTGGTCATAATCTTCCAGTCCTCTTTAGATATGGGGTCGGTGCCGGAGGACTGGAGGATTGCAAATGTCACGCCCCTGTTCAAAAAAGGGGAGAGGGATAAACCCAACAATTACAGGCCAGTCAGTCTAACGTCAGTGGTCGGGAAACTTTTAGAGACAATGATCCGGGACAAAATTAATTGTCACTTGGAAAAGTATGGGCTAATAAATGAAAGCCAGCACGGATTTGTTAAAGGAAAATAGTGTTTGACTAACTTGGTCGAGTTCTTTGATGAAGTAACGGAGAGGGTTGAGGAGGGTAGTGCGGTTGATGTTGTGTATATGGACTTTCAAAAAACATTTGATAAAGTACCACATAATAGACTTGTTAGTAAAATTAAAACCCATGGGATTAAAGGGACAGTGGCAGCGTGGATACAAAATTGGCAAAGGGACAGAATGCAGAGAGTAATGGTGAATGGTTGTTTTTCAGACTGGAGGGAAATATGCAGTGCTGTTCCCCAGAGGTCAGTATTAGGACCACTCCTCTTTTTTTTTATTCGTTCACGGGATGTGGGCGTCGCTGGCAAGGCCGGCATTTATTGCCCATCCCTAATTGCCCTCGAGAAGGTGGTGGTGAGCCGCCTTCTTGAACCGCTGCAGTCAGTGTGGTGACGGTTCTCCCACAATGCTGTTAGGAAGGGAGTTCCAGGATTTTGACCCAGCGACAATGAAGGAACGGCGATATATTTCCAAGTCGGGATGGTGTGTGACTTGGAGGGGAACGTGCAGGTGGTGTTGTTCCCATGCGCCTGCTGCCCTTGTCCTTCTAGGTGGTAGAGGTCGCGGGTTTGGGAGGTGCTGTCGAAGAAGCCTTGGCGAGTTGCTGCAGTGCATCCTGTGGATGGTGCACACTGCAGCCACAGTGCGCCGGTGGTGAAGGGAGTGAATGTTTAGGGTGGTGGATGGGGTGCCAATCAAGCGGGCTGCTTTATCTTGGATGGTGTCGAGCTTCTTGAGTGTTGTTGGGGCTGCACTCATCCAGGCAAGTGGAGAGTATTCCATCACACTCCTGACTTGTGCCTTGTAGATGGTGGAAAGGCTTTGGGGAGTCAGGAGGTGAGTCACTCGCTGCAGAATACCCAGCCTCTGACCTGCTCTCGTAGCCACAGTATTTATATGGCTGGTCCAGTTAAGTTTCTGGTCAATGGTGACCCCTAGGATGTTGATGGTGGTGGATTCGGCGATGGTAATGCCGTTGAATGTCAAGGGGAGGTGGTTAGACTCTCTCTTGTTGGAGATGGTCATTGCCTGGCACTTATCTGGCGCGAATGTTACTTGCCACTTATGAGCCCAAGCCTGGATGTTGTCCAGGTCTTGCTGCATGCAGGCTCGGACTGCTTCATTATCTGAGGGGTTGCGAATGGAACTGAACACTGTGCAGTCATCAGCGAATATCCCCATTTCTGACCTTATGATGGAGGGAAGGTCATTGATGAAGCAGCTGAAGATGGTTGGGCCAAGGACACTGCCCTGAGGAACTCCTGCAGCAATGTCCTGGGGCTGAGATGATTGGCCTCCAACAACCACTACCATCTTCCTTTGTGCCAGGTATGACTCCAGCCACTGGAGAGTTTTCCCCCTGATTCCCATTGACTTCAATTTTACTAGGGCTCCTTGGTGCCACACTCGGTCAAATGCTGCCTTGATGTCAAGGGCAGTCACTCTCACCTCACCTCTGGAATTCAGCTCTTTTGTCCATGTTTGGACCAAGGCTGTAATGAGGTCTGGAGCCGAGTGGTCCTGGCGGAACCCAAACTGAGCATCGGTGAGCAGGTTATTGGTGAGTAAGTGCCGCTTGATAGCACTGTCGACGACACCTTCCATCACTTTGCTGATGATTGAGAGTAGACTGATGGGGCGGTAATTGGCCGGATTGGATTTGTCCTGCTTTTTGTGGACAGGACATACCTGGGCAATTTTCCACATTGTCGGGTGGATGCCAGTGTTGTAGCTGTACTGGAACAGCTTAGCTAGAGGCGCAGCTAGTTCTGGAGCACAAGTCTTCAGCACTACAGCTGGGATGTTGTCGGGGCCCATAGCCTTTGCTGTATCCAGTGCACTCAGCCGTTTCTTGATATCACGTGGAGTGAATCGAATTGGCCGAAGACTGGCTTCCGTGATGGTGGGGATATCGGGAGGAGGCTGAGATGGATTATCCACTCGGCACTTCTGGCTGAAGATGGTTGCAAACGCTTCAGCCTTGTCTTTTGCACTCACGTGCTGGACTCCGCCATCATTGAGAATGGGGATGTTTGCAGAGCCGCCTCCTCCTCCTGTTAGTTGTTTAATTGTCCACCACCATTCACGACTGGATGTGGCAGGACTGCAGAGCTTTGATCTGATCCGTTGGTTGTGGAATCGCTTAGCTCTGTCTATAGCATGTTGCTTCCGCTGTTTGGCATGCATGTAGTCCTGAGTTGTAGCTTCACCAGGTTGGCACCTCATTTTTAGGTACGCCTGGTGCTGCTCCTGGCATGCTCTTCTGCACTCCTCATTGAACCAGGGTTGATCACCTGGCTTGTTGGTAATGGTAGAGTGAGGAATATGCCAGGCCATGAGGTTACAGATTGTGCTGGAATACAATTCTGCTGCTGCTGATGGCCCACAGCGCCTCATGGATGCCCAGTTTTGAGCTGCTAGATCTGTTCTGAATCTATCCCATTTAGCACGGTGGTAGTGCCACACAACACGTTGGATGGTGTCCTCAGTGCGAAGACGGGATTTCACTGGTCACTCCTACCAATACTGTCATGGACAGATGCATTTGCGACAGGTAGATTGGTGAGGACGAGGTCAACTAAGTTTTTCCCTCGTGTTGGTTCGCTCACCACCTGCCGCAGGCCCAGTCTTGCACCTATGTCCTTCAGGACTCGGCCAGCTCGGTCAGTAGTGGTGCTACCGAGCCACTCTTGGTGATGGACATTGAAGTCCCCCACCCAGAGTACATTTTGTGCCCTTGCTACCCTCAGTGCTTCCTCCAAGTGGTGTTCAACATGGAGGAGGACTGATTCATCAGCTGAGGGAGGACGGTAGGTGGTAATCAGCAGGAGGTTTCCTTGCCCATGTTTGACCTGATGCCATGAGATTTCATGGGGTCCAGAGTCAATGTTGAGGACTCCCAGGGCCACTCCCTCCTGACTGTATATCACTGTACCGCCACCTCTGGTGGGTCTGTCCTGCCCGTGGGACAGGACATATCCAGGGATGGTGATGGAAGAGTCTGGGACGTTGGCTGAGAGATATGATTCTGTGAGTATGGCTATGTCAGGCTGTTGCTTGACTGGTCTGTGGGACAGCTCTCCCAATTTTGGCACAAGTCCCCAGATGTTAGTAAGGAGGACCTTGCAGGGTCGACTGGGCTTGGTGTTTTGCCGTTGTCGTGTCCGGTGCCTAGTGGTCCGATGCCGGGTGGTCCGTCCGGTTTTATTCTTATTATGACTTTTCGTAGCGAGATTTTACAACTGAGTGGCTTGCTAGGCCATTTCAGAGGGCAATTAAGAATCAACCACATTGCTGTGGGTCTGGAGTCACATATTGGCCAGACCGGGTAAGGGCGGCAGGCTTCCTTCCCTAAAGGACATTAGTGAACCAGATGGGTTTTTACGACAATCCGGTAGTTTCATGGCCATCATTACTGATACTAGTATTTTAATTCCAGATTTTTATTTAATTAATTGAATTTAATTAATTAATTAATTGAATTTAAATTCGCCAGCTGCTGTGGCGGGATTTGAACTCATGACTCTGGATTTTAGCCCAGTAACATAACCACTATGCTACCGTACCCTGATATATATTAATGATCTGGACTTTGGTATAGAGGGTATAATTTCAAAGTTTGTAGATGACATGAAACTCAGAAATGTAGAAAACAATGTGGAGGATAGTAACAGACTTCAGGAGGACATAGACAGACTGGTGAAATGGACAGACACATGACAGATGAAATTTAACACAGAGAAGTATGAAGTGTTACATTTTGGTAGGAAGAATGAGGAGAGGCAATATAAATTAATTGTTACAATTTTAAAGTAGGTGCAGGAACAGAGAGACTTGGGGTGTGTGTACACAAATCTTTGAAGGTGGCAGGACAAGTTGAGAAGGCTGTTAAAAATGCATATGGGATCCTGGCCTTTATTATTAGAGGCATAGAGTACAAAAGCAAGGAAGTTATGCTAAACCTTTATAAAACATTGGTTAGGCCTCAGCTGGAGTATTGTGTTCAATTTCTGGGCACCCCACTTTAGGAAGGATGTCAAGGCCTTAGAGAGGGTGCTGAAGAGATTTACTAGAATGGTTCCAGAGATGAGGGACTTCAGCTACATGGAGAGATTGGAGAAACTGGGGTTGTTCTCCTTAGAACAGAGAAGGTTAAGAGATTTGATAGAGTAAATAAGGAGAAACTGTTTCCAGTGGCAGGTGGGTGGGTAACCAGAGGATGCAGATTTAAGATGTTCGACAAAAGAGCCAGAGGCGACATGAGGAAACATTTTTTTTACGCAGCGAGTTGTTATGATCTGGAATGCACTGCCTGAAAGGATGGTGGAAACAGATTCAATGGTAACTTTCAAAAGGGAATTGGTTAAATACTTGAAGGGAAAACATTTACAGTGCTATGGGGAAAGAGCAGGGGAGTGGGATTAATTGGATAGCTCTTTCAAAGAGCCGGCACAGGCTCGATGGGCCGATTGACCTCCTCCTGTGCTGCACCTACTATGATACTATGATTGTGTGTGGGAGGTAGTTATAAGACTGTAATCTAATTGAGGAGTTCAGATGACATCATTAAGCATGAGAACAAGGCAGATTTATTAGTGTAAACTCAAACATATCTCTTACCAAGAGGCACTCTTTCTGACATCTGTAGAGATATCACAGGGCTGGACCCTGACTTTCCTGACCAAGGCAGAATGTGTGCAGTTAATCGGTGGGAGAGAGGGATGTCAAGTAATAAAGGAAAGATCCTGCTTTCTTTCTTTAGCAGATTTGTTTAGAGAAAAGCACCATCTGCAAATGAGCAGCAACCTTAAAAGTTAGAGAGAGGGGGAGTGAGCCAGAAAGTCGGAGAAAAATATTAGGAGAGAAAAAAGACAAACACAAAGAAGGAGATTGAGATGGACAGGGACATATGCTTACATCCTGTAAGAGAGAAATACACAAACATATCCCGACAGAGAGAGTCAGATTCTAATTCTACACTAAGGGCAAAGCCCTTTGATCTACCCGACACTCTCATGACTGCTGCTGGATGAAAGGGAGATTCCCTTTGAACAAAATGAACAATCACTGGCAGAGAAAGGAAAGGAACAAAGAAGAAAACCCATGAGAGCAATGGGTGAGAGTGTGTGTCTGTGTGTGATTCTGAGTCTGTGAGAGTGTGTGTCTGTGTGTGTGTGCGTGTCTGTGTGTGTGTGTCTGAGTGTGTGTGTATGTGTCTATGTGTGTCTGAGTGTGAGTGTGTGTGTGTTTGAGTGTGTATGTGTGTGTGAGATGTGTGTAGAGAGAGCAAGAGAAAGAGGGAACTGATGTAGAGAGAGCAAGAGATAAAGAGGGAACTGATGTAGAGAGAGCAAGAGAGAGAGAAAGATGGGAACTGATGCAGAGAGAGCAAGAGAGAGAAACAGGGGAACTGATGTAGAGAGAGCAAGAGAGAGAGAAAGGGGAACTGATGTAGAGAGAGCAAGAGAGAGAGAAAGGGGAACTGATGTAGAGAGAGCAAGAGAGAGAAACAGGGGAACTGATGTAGAGAGAGCAAGAGAGAGAGAAAGGGGAACTGATGTAGAGAGAGCAAGAGAGAGAGAGGGGAACTGATGTAGAGAGAGCAAGAGAGAGAAACAGGGGAACTGATGTAGAGAGAGCAAGAGAGAGAGAAAGGGGAACTGATGTAGAGAGAGCAAGAGAGAGAGAAAGGGGAACTGATGTAGAGAGAGCAAGAGAGAGAAACAGGGGAACTGATGTAGAGAGAGCAAGAGAGAGAGAAAGGGGAACTGATGTAGAGAGAGCAAGAGAGAGAAACAGGGGAACTGATGTAGAGAGAGCAAGAGATAAAGAGGGAACTGATGTAGAGAGAGCAAGAGAGAGAAACAGGGGAACTGATGTAGAGAGAGCAAGAGAGAGAGAAAGATGGGAACTGATGTGGAGAGAGCAAGAGAGAGAGAAAGGGGAACTGATGTAGAGAGAGCAAGAGAGAGAGAAAGATGGGAACTGATGTGGAGAGAGCAAGAGAGAGAGAGAGGGGAACTGATGTAGAGAGAGCAAGAGAGAGAGAAAGATGGGAACTGATGTGGAGAGAGCAAGAGAGAGAGAAAGGGGAACTGATGTAGAGAGAGCAAGAGAGAGAGAAAGATGGGAACTGATGTGGAGAGAGCAAGAGAGAGAGAGAGGGGAACTGATGTAGAGAGAGCAAGAGAGAGAGAAAGATGGGAACTGATGTGGAGAGAGCAAGAGAGAGAGAGAGGGGAACTGATGTAGAGAGAGCAAGAGAGAGAGAAAGATGGGAACTGATGTAGAGAGAGCAAGAGAGAGAGAAAGATGGGAACTGATGTGGAGAGAGCAAGAGAGAGAGAGAGGGGAACTGATGTAGAGAGAGCAAGAGAGAGAGAAAGATGGGAACTGATGTGGAGAGAGCAAGAGAGAGAGAGAGGGGAACTGATGTAGAGAGAGCAAGAGAGAGAGAAAGATGGGAACTGATGTGGAGAGAGCAAGAGAGAGAGAAAGATGGGAACTGATGTGGAGAGAGCAAGAGAGAGAGAGAGGGGAACTGATGTAGAGAGAGCAAGAGAGAGAGAAAGATGGGAACTGATGTAGAGAGAGCAAGAGAGAGAGAAAGATGGGAACTGATGTGGAGAGAGCAAGAGAGAGAGAGAGGGGAACTGAGGGAGAGAGAGCAAGAGAGAGAGAAAGATGGGAACTGATGTAGAGAGAGCAAGAGAGAGAGAAAGATGGGAACTGATGTGGAGAGAGCAAGAGAGAGAGAGAGGGGAACTGATGTAGAGGGAGCAAGAGAGAGAGAAAGATGGGAACTGATGTAGAGAGAGCAAGAGGGAGAGAAAGATGGGAACTGAAGGAGAGAGCAAGAGAGAGAGAAAGAGGGGAACTGAGGGAGAGAGCAAGAGAGAGAGAAAGAGGGGAACTGAGGGAGAGAGCAAGAGAGAAAAAGAGTGGAACTGAGGGAGAGAGAGAGAGAAAGAGGGGAACTGAGGGCGAGAGAGAGAGAAAGAGGGGAATTGAGGGAGAGAGAAAGAGGGGAACTGAGGGCGAGAGAGAGAGAAAGAGGGGAATTGAGGGAGAGAGCGAGAAAGAGGGGAATTGAGGGAGAGAGCGAGAGAGAGAGAAAGCGGGGAACTGATCTAGAGAGCAAGAGAGAGAAAGAGGGGAATTGATGGAGAGCAAGAGAGTGTGAATGAGGGGACCTCATGTAGAGAAAGAGGGGAACTGAGGGAGAGAGGAAGAGGGGAACTGAAGGAGAGAGCAAGAGAGAGAGAGAAAGAGGGGAACTGAGGGAGAGAGCAAGAGAGAGAGAAAGAGGGGAACTGAGGGAGAGAGCAAGAGAGAGAGGAAGAGGGGAACTGAGGGAGAGAGCAAGAGAGAGAGAGAAAGAGGGGAACTGAGGGAGAGAGCAAGAGAGAGAAAGAGGGGAACTGAGGGAGAGAGCAAGAGAGAAAGAGGGAACTGAGGGAGAGAGAAAGAGGGGAACTGAGGGAGAGAGCGAGAGAAAGAGGGGAACTGAGGGAGAGAGCAAGAGAGAGAGGAAGAGGGGAACTGAAGGAGAGAGCAAGAGAGAGAGAGAAAGAGGGGAACTGAGGGAGAGAGCAAGAGGGGAACTTAGGGAGAGAGCAAGAGAGAAAGAGGGAACTGAGGGAGAGAGAAAGAGGGGAACTGAGGGAGAGAGCAAGAGAGAGAGAAAGAGAGGAACTAAGGGAGAGAGAAAGAGGGTACTGAGGGAGAGAACAAGAGAGAAAGAGAGGAACTGAGGGAGAGAGAAAGAGGGGAACTGAGGGAGAAAGCAAAAGAAAGAGGGGAACAGAGGGAGAGAGCAAGAGAGAGAGAGAAAATGGGAGTGAGCGAGAAAGAGGGGAACTGAGGGAGAGCGGAAGAGAGAAAGAGGGGAATTGGGGGAGAGAGCAAGAGAGAGATAGAGGGGAATTGAGGGAGAGAGCAAGAGAGAAAAAGAGTGGAACTGAGGGAGAAAGCAAGAGAGAGAGAAAGAGAGGAACTGAGGGAGAGAGCTCAAGGGAGAGAAAGAGGGGAATTGAGGGAGAGAGCAAGAGAGAGAGAAAAAATGGAACTGAGGGAGAGAGCAAGAGAGAGAAAGAGGGGACCTGAGGGAGAGAGCAAGAGAGAGAGAAAGAGAGGAGCTGATGTAGAGAGCTCAAGAGAAAGAGGGGAATTGAGGGAGAGAGCAAGAGAGAGAGAGAGGGGAACTGAGGGAGAGAGAAAGAGAGAGAGAATGAGGAGAACTGAGGGAGAGAGCAAGAGAGAGAGAATAAGGGGAACTGAGGGAGAGAGCAAGAGAGAGAAAGAGGGGAACTGAGGGAGAGAGCAAGAGAGAAAGAGGGAACTGAGGGAGAGAGAAAGAGGGGAACTGAGGGAGAGAGCGAGAGAAAGAGGGGAACTGAGGGAGAGAGCAAGAGAGAGAGGAAGAGGGGAACTGAAGGAGAGAGCAAGAGAGAGAGAGAAAGAGGGGAACTGAGGGAGAGAGCAAGAGGGGAACTTAGGGAGAGAGCAAGAGAGAAAGAGGGAACTGAGGGAGAGAGAAAGAGGGGAACTGAGGGAGAGAGCAAGAGAGAGAGAAAGAGAGGAGCTGATGTAGAGAGCTCGAGAGAAAGAGGGGAATTGAGGGAGAGAGCAAGAGAGAGAGAGAGGGGAACTGAGGGAGAGAGAAAGAGAGAGAGAATGAGGAGAACTGAGGGAGAGAGCAAGAGAGAGAGAATAAGGGGAACTGAGGGAGAGAGCAAGAGAGAGAGAGAATGAGGGGAACTGAGAGAGAGCGAGAGAGAAAGAGGGGAATTGAAGGAGAGAGCAAGAGGGGAACTGAGGGAGAGAGCAAGAGGGAACTGAGGGAGAGAGAAAGAGGGGAACTGAGGGAGAGAGCAAGAGAGAGAGAGAGGAACTGAGGGAGAGAGCAAGAGGGAACTGAGGGAGAGAGCAAGAGAGAAAGAGAGGAACTGAGGGAGAAAGCAAAAGAAAGAGGGGAACCGAGAGAGAGAGCAAGAGAGAAAGAGGGAACTGAGGGAGAGAGAAAGAGGGGAACTGAGGGAGAGAGCAAGAGAGAGAGAAAGAGAGGAACTAAGGGAGAGAGAAAGAGGGTACTGAGGGAGAGAACAAGAGAGAAAGAGAGGAACTGAGGGAGAGAGAAAGAGGGGAACTGAGGGAGAAAGCAAAAGAAAGAGGGGAACAGAGGGAGAGAGCAAGAGAGAGAGAGAAAATGGGAGTGAGCGAGAAAGAGGGGAACTGAGGGAGAGCGGAAGAGAGAAAGAGGGGAATTGGGGGAGAGAGCAAGAGAGAGATAGAGGGGAATTGAGGGAGAGAGCAAGAGAGAAAAAGAGTGGAACTGAGGGAGAAAGCAAGAGAGAGAGAAAGAGAGGAACTGAGGGAGAGAGCTCAAGGGAGAGAAAGAGGGGAATTGAGGGAGAGAGCAAGAGAGAGAGAAAAAATGGAACTGAGGGAGAGAGCAAGAGAGAGAAAGAGGGGACCTGAGGGAGAGAGCAAGAGAGAGAGAAAGAGAGGAGCTGATGTAGAGAGCTCGAGAGAAAGAGGGGAATTGAGGGAGAGAGCAAGAGAGAGAGAGAGGGGAACTGAGGGAGGGAGAAAGAGAGAGAGAATGAGGAGAACTGAGGGAGAGAGCAAGAGAGAGAGAATAAGGGGAACTGAGGGAGAGAGCAAGAGAGAGAGAGAATGAGGGGAACTGAGAGAGAGCGAGAGAGAAAGAGGGGAATTGAAGGAGAGAGCAAGAGGGGAACTGAGGGAGAGAGCAAGAGGGAACTGAGGGAGAGAGAAAGAGGGGAACTGAGGGAGAGAGCAAGAGAGAGAGAGAGGAACTGAGGGAGAGAGCAAGAGGGAACTGAGGGAGAGAGCAAGAGAGAAAGAGAGGAACTGAGGGAGAAAGCAAAAGAAAGAGGGGAACCGAGAGAGAGAGCAAGAGAGAAAGAGGGAACTGAGGGAGAGAGAAAGAGGGGAACTGAGGGAGAGAGCAAGAGAGAGAGAAAGAGAGGAACTGAGGGAGAGAGAAAGAGGGAACTGAGGGAGAGAGCAAGAGGGGAACTGAGGGAGAAAGCAAGAGAAAGAGGGGAACAGAGGGAGAGAGCAAGAGAGAGAGAGAAAATGGGAGTGAGCGAGAAAGAGGGGAACTGAGGGAGAGCGGAAGAGAGAGAGAAAGAGGGGAATTGAGGGAGAGAGCAAGAGAGAGATAGAGGGGAATTGAGGGAGAGAGCAAGAGAGAAAAAGAGTGGAACTGAGGGAGAAAGCAAGAGAGAGAGAAAGAGAGGAACTGAGGGAGAGAGCTCAAGAGAAAGAGGGGAATTGAGGGAGAGAGCAAGAGAGAGAGAAAAAATGGAACTGAGGGAGAGAGCAAGAGAGAGAAAGAGGGGAACTGAGGGAGAGAGCAAGAGAGAGAGAAAGAGAGGAGCTGATGTAGAGAGCTCGAGAGAAAGAGGGGAATTGAGGGAGAGAGCAAGAGAGAGAGAAAAAATGGAACTGAGAGAGAGAGAAAAAGGGGAACTGAGGGAGAGCGAGAGAGAAAGAGGGGAATTGAGGGAGAGAGCAAGAGAGAAAAAGAGGGGAACTGAGGGAGAAAGCAAGAGAGAGAGAGAAAATGGAACTGAGGGAGAGAGCAAGAGAGAGAGAGAAAATGGAACTGAGGGAGTGAGCAAGAAAGAGGGGAACTGAGGGAGAGAGCAAGAGGGGAACTGAGGGAGAGAGCAAGAGAGAGAGAAAGAGGGGAACTGAGGGAGAGAGCAAGAGAGAGAAAGAGGGGAACTGAGGGAGAGAGCAAGAGAGAGAAAGAGGGGAACTGAGAAAGAGCGAGAGAGAAAGAGGGGAATTGAGGGAGAGAAAAAGAGGGGAACTGAGGGAGAAAGCAAGAGAGAGAGAGAAAATGGAACTGAGGGAGAGAGCAAGAGCGAGAGAGAAAATGGAACTGAGGGAGTGAGCGAGAAAGAGGGGAACTGAGGGAGAGCGGAAGAGAGAAAGAGGGGAATTGAGGGAGAGAGCAAGAGAGAGAAAGAGGGGAATTGAGGGAGAGAGCAAGAGAGAGAATGAGGGGAACTGAGGGAGAGCGGAAGAGAGAATGAGGGACACAGCAAGAGAAAGAGGGGAATTGAGGGAGAGAGCAAGAGAGAGAAAGAGGGGAACTGAGGGAGAGAGCAAGAGGGAGAGAAAGAGGGGAACTGAGGGAGAGAGCAAGAGAGAGAGAAAGAGGGGAACTGAGGGAGAGAGCAAGAGGGAGAGAAAGAGGTGAATTGAGGGAGAGCAAGAGAGTGTGAATGAGGGGACCTCATGTAGAGAGCGAGAAAGAGGGGAACTGAGGGACAGAGCGAGAGAGAAATGGGGGAACTGAGGGAGAGCGGAAGAGAGAAAGAGTGGAACTGAGGGAGAGAGGAAGAGGGAAACTGATGTAGAGAGAGAGAGAATGAGGGGAACTGATGTAGAGAGAGAGAAAGAGGGGAATGGATGGAGAAAGAGGAAGAGAGAGAAAAACATTGAAAAGTTGCAAATCTGTATGTCTAATATTACACAGATGCATCTGTGTTTCGTGTTAGTGAATAGTGTTGATCACTATGCCTCTCTAACAAATCAAATTAAATTTGCATTTCACTTATGTCTGGTCTCTTATGATCCATAAAGGGATCGGGAGGTAAATTTTCATCTTCACCGCATGGGAGTATCATCTAGAGAGCAGACCCCCCACCCGTTATAAAACCTGTCTGATTTCTATTTCATTGATTTCAATAGATTGTGGATTTAAGGCCCACTCCAGAGACTTGAGCACATAATCCAGACTGACACCCCAGTGCACTACTGAGGGAGTGCTGCACTGTCGGAGGTGCCGACTTTCGGATGAGATGTTAAACCGAGGCCCCATCTGTCCTCTCAGGTTTATATAAAAGATCCCATGACAATATTTCAAAGAGCAGGGGAGTTCTCCCCAGTGTCTTGGTTAATATTTATCCCTCAACCAACATAATTAAAACAGCTTATCTGGTCATTATCACATTGCTGTTTGTGGGGCCTTGCTGTGTGCAAGTTGGCATTGCAACAGTGGCTACACTTCAAAAAGTGCCTCATTAGCTGTAAAACGCTTTGGAGGTCCTGAGGTTGTGAAAGGCACCTTAGAAATGCAAGTCTTTCTTTCTTACTTTTAGATTGGAGATGGGACTGGTTCTATAATGAGCTGGTAATCCGTTCTGCCAGATTATCGCCCCATGTACTGAAGTTGGAAATTTACCCCCTAAACTTCATGGGAAAGTGTTTGCCAAATCTTTTTTCCGCTCACAAATGCACAACACGACAGCATAAATCACACTGAAACTCAAATTGACATTACTGATGTGGAAAGTCATTCTGTCACAAATTATGCATTCTCCTTTCGCCAAAAATTATGTTTTTCATGAAGACGGTATCCCTCCCCCAAACACCCCAAAAATTCTTGAACAGCTTTTGAAATTATAATTATTAAAAATAGAGAAGCTAATCCCTACAACAACTTGCATTTATATAGCGTCTTTAACGTAGTAAAGTATCCCAAGATGTTTCACAGGAGTGTAATCAGACAAACTTTAACACCGAGCCATATAAAGGGGTATTAGGACAGGTGGCTAAAAGCTTGGTCAAAGAGGTAGGTTTTAAGGAGCATCTTAAAAGAGAAGGGAGAGAGGTAGAGAGGTTTAGGGAAGGAATTGCAGAGCTTAGGGCCTAGGCAGCTGAAGGCATGGCAATTAAAATCCGGGATGCACAACAGACCAGAATTGGAGGAGCGCAGAGATCTTGGAGGGTTGGAGGAGGTTACAGACATAGGGAGGGGCGAGGCCATGGAAGGATTTGAAAACAATGGTATGGATTTTAAAATCGAGGTGCTGCTGGACAAAGAGCCAATGTAGGCCAGCGAGCACAGGGGTGATGGGTGAATGGGACTTGGTGCGAGTTAGGATACAGGCAGCAGAGTTTTGGATGAACTCACATTTGTGGAGAGTGGAAAGTGGGAGGCAGGCCAGGAGAGCATTGGAATAGTCAAGTCTATTGCCAGGTTTTATTTTGAATGTGAAAATCCCTTGGTTGAGATGTTAACTGAGATCCCATCTGCCTGATCAGGTGAATGTCAGAGATTCCATTGCATTCTTTCAAGATGAGCAGGGATTTCTCCCAGTCTCCTCTACTAACATCGCCAAAAACAAATTCATTGGTCATTCACCTCATTGCTGTGTGCTAATTTGGTGTCACATTTAACATTACATAGCACAGGCTCCACTGCAAAGTAATTCATTGTCCATGAAGTGCTTTGGGATGTTTCTGAGAGATGGTATAAGGTGTTAGATGAACTCAAGACTTTCTGACCTTACAAAGTACAAAATGGTACTTTTTCCACCCTCGACAGACTGAGTGCCTCACCATTCAGAAGAGGCTTTCCCATGAACATCACCATCATGTCCCCAGGTGTTAGCCATGGCTCAGTTGGTAAGCACTCTCCTGAGTCAGAAGGTTGGGGGTTCAAGTCCAGAGACTCGAGCCCATAATCTAGGCTGACACTTCAATGCAATGCTGAGGGAGTGCTGCATTGTCAGAGGTGCCGTCTTTCAGATGAGCCGTTAAATCAAGACCCTGATGCCCTCTCGGGTGGATGTTATGCATGGGATTGCATAATACAAGGATCAGCAAATTTCAAATGTTCAGAATTTCTTTAGTTATGTTATGTTCATTTCTGCGAGAGATGGGTGAGGTGGGAAGAAACTGAGGTTGGTCTCCAAAGGTGGCAATGGCTGCAGAGAAGTGCGAAGTGATACATTTTGGTGGGAAGAATGAGGAGATGCAATATAAACTAAACAGTATAATTTTAAAGAGGGTGCAGGAACAGAGACACTTAGGGATGCACACACACAAATCTTTGAAGGTAGCAGGACAAATTGAGAAGGCTGTTAAAAAAGCATATGGGATCCTCTCTCTCCTCCTTTAAGATGCCCCTTAAAATCTACCTCTTTGACCAAGCTTTTCGTCACCTGTCCTAATATTGTTTGATAATCGCTCCCATGAAGTGCCTTGGGATGCTTTACTGTGTTAAAGGCGCTATATAAATGCAAGTCATTGTTATTAAGGGAACTAATACTTTTGAGATCTAAATCAAGTGTAGGGGCTTAATTTCTAAACGCTTTAGCTTGCGGAACAGAAAGGGTTTAAATCAAATCACACCACCAGCCGGTGTCATGTGTCATATGGGAGCCTGGGAACCAATCTCCTCCTTCCCCAACCCCCTCCCCCCCCCATTTTTTATTATGGATTAGATGCCCTTTAACCCATGACCTATGAAGTCTGCTCCAGCAGAGGTAAAATATTTGCGCTCGATCAAAGCTGAAGATCTTTGGACTGGACGTGCATTGTTCCTGGAGGAATGTCAGATCCTTTTTATTTTCTAAGCCGCATATCAAGGCTGAAGGAAAGAAGGCCTTAATAGGGTTAGCAGAAAGCTGTGAGCCTTACGTCGTGTCTCACTCTTTGAAAGTGCCATTAGCCAGAAGTAGCCGCAAGCTCCTTTTACCTTGCTGCAAAGGTTTATGGGTGCAAATGGAACATTGGGAAAGTGCAATATAAAAGAGGAACGCCAGTAAAGTCCATCTGTCGTGTTGGCAGCTATAACCTTTGTCATTTCGGATATGCCAGGCTAATAACGTGATTTGAAATCTTCAAGCTTTCTTTTCACCTCTTCACTGTTGACCTCAGTGGAATGCTATCTTCTGCGTGTGATTGATATGGCAAGTGTAAATCCCACCCCCTGCTTCGTTCTGAGGTGCTTTTGTACTTTTCAGAAGAAATAAGCCAGGCATTTACAATAAAGCAGACTCATCCGAAAACAACTGTCAGCACACAAAGATTCGTTAGTTTAATATGTCTATGTGCCTATCATTCCTTTTCTGTCACTCGGCAATGATTTTCAAGTATTTTCATGACAGAATATTTTTTACAGATCACGTAAAAATTTTACACTGTTCTGCCAAGGTAGCAGGCATAAGGGATGCCAAGAGGGTAAAAATTATTTTAATACGTAGATTAGAGGCACAGTTGTAACAAAGGCAGTGCCACATTTAGAATCGGATTACCATTAGAAAAAAGTATAATTACTTTCCAACTGGTATACACATACTATATACATAAGAAAGAAGGAACTTTTTATTATATAGTGCAGGACATCCCAAAGCGCTTTACAGAAAATGAAGTACTTTTGAAGTGTAGCCACTGTTGTAATGTAGGAAACGCAGCAGTCAATTTGCCCACAGCAAACTCCCAACATACAGAAATGTGATAATGACCAAATAATCTGCTCTTTAGTGGATGTTGGTTGAGGGATAAATATTAGCCAGGACACCATAGGAGAACTCCCCTGCTCTTCTTTGAAATAGTGCCATGGGATCTTTTACATCCACCTGAGGGGTGAGACAGGGTCTCGGTTTAACATCTCATCAAAAAGATGGCACCTCCGACAGTACCTCAGTACTGCACTGGAGTGTCAGCCTAGATTGTATGCTCAAGTCTCTGGAGCGGGGCTTGAAGCCACAACCTTCTGAATCGTAGGCCAGAGTGCTACCCAGTAAGCCTAAGGCTGACACATGAAATAATAGTGATAAAGTGGAAAACAGTGAACCTTTACGAGATTAAAAAACAAATAGCAACAACAGCAATGCTCATTAAATGCACATTGATTTATTTTTATTTTTCCCTTCCTCCCCCACAGGTATTAACATCTTGCTGTGGTATAGATCGAGCCTGTTGTGCACCCTTTGGTATCTTACTTTAAGTGCCCTTTATTCATGTGTGAACGTCTACAGATTTTATTTTAGATTTTGAATTACACCACAATTAACCATAAGGGAACATTTTCTAAGATGAGTCGCCTTCAACAAATCGACAGCGACTTGTGCAGGAAATCCATATTCATCAAACATATCAGAAATTGCACATCTCCCACCCTCCCCTAAATTACAATCAAAACAAAATATGTGTAATTAATATCAGGACGTGTAAAAATGTGAGATTCGGCACAACTTATAACACTATGAAGTGCAAGACTGCATTTCTTTGAGTTTGTAAATACTAGGTTATCTTTTTTACTGAGGTAGTGTCCCTCCTGTTAACTTAAAGACCTAAAATCAAACATCAAGTAAGATCAGCGCTATATTAAAATCTACGGTATCGGCATAAAATGTACTTCTGTGAAAGATACTGTTACGACCAGAAGCACTTTGCTGAATTTGAGCTGAAGAGTTCAACAAGAGATTGATCTATGAGGCGTTGTGTGGATTTAGCATTTGTGATCATTCTTAATTTGAACCTCAAGGCAGACTGACAAAAAAAAATACCAGTCGTTTAAAACCTGAGTGAATTCAACATTTCATAAATGAATCAAGCCCATTTGCTGTGTGATATGCTTGATATACTAATTCATTCCACTTCATGCAGCAAACCATACCCCACTCACAGTAATAAAAATACAACAGGCCAATAGCTTTAATGTACATTGTGTTTTACCCAGCGCACAAGAATGGAACTTACAAGACTTTGAAAAAGCTGAAAATTTCATTTTACAAATGTCTAGTTGTTAAATACATGTTTTGTTATTTATTAAACAATTGTAACATTTGTCAAGTTACATCTACAGCAGTTTGTTTTTAAAGCCCTGTTCCTCTCATCCCACCAACCCCCAAGAACATGGTGGTGATGACCCCATTTGAAAGCAAATTATTGCTGTGCTGAAGTTTTTTCAGTGTAAATCCCACCTCTCTAAAGGTTATTGACATGAGGAGAAAAAATACAAAAAAGGAAAACGTAACCCAAATAAGTTACCCCCACCAAAACCAGCATGAAAAATTGTTACATCTAGTTTAAATTAGTCATCAAACAGTGCAGCTAATATATGAATGCTGGTAATTTTCAATTGAGACCGCTTTTTTAATAAAAATTAAAACTGGTAGTAGAGGAAAAAGGCCAACTTCACCAAATGTGTATATCCGGCCTCTATCCATTACAATTTAATTTTGTGCGCATTTATTCTGGGATTACACTGCATACGTGGGAAAGGCCCCGCGTCAAGGTTTTTTGTTTAAAACTGCAGTGCAATGGCCCCTGTGCTCTCTGCATCTTGCTGTGGGTTATAACCTAATGTGCCTCAGATAACCAGTCTCAATCTGAGGGGGGAGTTCACAGCAGATCCTCCTTCTGCCATTCTTCTTATGTTTAAGGATTTTTTCCCCCCCTCTTTTCTCAGAGCTGACAGCTGGATTTCAATGTCCCAAATCTGTCAAAGTCTAGGTAACTCCTTCCCAGTAGCAGCAAGAATGGCCGGTGCCACCTGCTGCACCCAGCTCGAGAAAGGTCGGTATAAAAGTGGCATAAAACTCATAAAAGCTAGTGCCTCTGTGTATCTCTCAGTGAGATGTCCTCCACTTCTTGATGAGAAAAAAAAACCTCCTCGTGTCAGACTAACACTGCGCGAGGGGAAAATTTGTTTAGCTTAAGAAAAAAACCCACACACCATCATGTAACAAAACGTTTATAGAAAGAAAGGTCTGTTTGCAAAACGGCAACGGACCAGAGTGAATGGGTGAGCATTAAATTTAATACTGTGCATGGAGTTTTGCTTTTTTAAAAAAAAGCACACACTCTCTGCTGCAAGTTGGTGGTGGGTGCAACAAAGAAAGAAAAATGCTCAAAGTGAGCAAGACAAAATTGTATCGGTACACATCTTCGATAGACCAATTATGACATGTCCATTCTTCTTGATGACTCAACTTGAATGTAGTGTTAATAATACACATGATTCCCGTGGCCGTTAATATCTTTGAACTACAGTACAGGTCTCTTTATAAAGTGCAGCTTTGCTAGCAAAATTCCATTAGCCCGCATCCCGAATAATGGGATTTCTACCGCGCAAAAAAAGTTGTCCAAATCCTCCTCTTCCAATTGTTTCATCATAGCGGAAAAAAATACCGCAGACCTCACTTGGGTGCACTGAGAGTGTGAGCTTTAAACATTTTCAATAAAATGTTAGGTGACAGAGGTTGCCACTAATTTTCACACAGATAACGCTCACTCCACTCATGGAGCCCATACTCACAGAAGTCCAAACAGTGTGCATAATGTAAACTTGGGCACAGGTGACCCTCCGGCCTGTGCAGCACTCGGTAAATGTGGGAGTGGAAACCATCTGAGTGGAGCCAGTTATTTCAGAAATTTTAGCACAGGCCACTTTTAGAGATATATATAAAAATAGAGACTGCCAAGGTTAGAACCTAAGTACATTGCTTTGCAGTCATGTATTTTTTTCTCTGTGCTACATTTAACACAGAAGTGGTCACAAGTAAACTGGTGAGCAGGTCTTCCACTAATACTGCAGCCGGTTTTCTCCTACACTGAAACGTGTTAATAGAAATGACCCAATAACAAACAGAACCAAAAAAAAATCACTTAGAAAGAATTATGGACTTAGGAAAGGTCAATCTGCATAGAATCCTTGAAAATTGCCAGCTCGGGGTAGCAGTGAAAGTTTGGCTCCCCATTCACATTCAGACCTGTGACTCAGTAATGTAAGGGAGATGCAAGGTGTTTGAGTTTGAACAGAGCACTGACAAAACGCAGTGGCAGATATGGAGGAGGAAAAACCCCATCAGCAACCAGAAACT
This sequence comes from Heptranchias perlo, assembly GCF_035084215.1. Taxonomy (NCBI): domain Eukaryota; kingdom Metazoa; phylum Chordata; class Chondrichthyes; order Hexanchiformes; family Hexanchidae; genus Heptranchias; species Heptranchias perlo. The sequence goes on from NC_090326.1 coordinate 17,709,598, forward strand.
GGACCTGCACAAGGTAGAATATATAGCAACTGTTAACAAGGGGAGGGATGAAGGAGTGAGTGTTCATTTCATGACAAAAGGGGTCTGGTTGGGTCCTGGGTGAGGACCAGGTCTGGGCTGATGGGGAGGACCAGGCCCACACCAACAGCCAGACCTGGGCTGACAGCAAGGATCAGAATAAGTAAAGGTACAACCTGCATCCTCTGTGCCTTGATCTGTACAGTGGGCTTTGGAAAATCTTTCTTGGGCATTTTGAAGCAGACTTTGCATAATCCCCATCTACAACTGGACAGACAAAATATCTGCTCAGTGTGTTGTAACACAGGGGGGTGGGGAGGCTCCAGAAGGAGGAACCGTCTGGTTTACAGTGAGTAACACAAATGGATTCAAATTGGACAGAAACCTCTGAAGTCAAACCCACCGTCTTCATTATTTTGTACAAATTAACAAACGAAAAAGAGGGTCGTTGGGGAGACGGTCACGCCTGTGCAGAGATTTACGCAACGGGAGCTCAAGTGTCAGGAATTTCGGGCGCAGAAGTTAACACGCTTCTGGTGATCTGTCACTCATTAACGTGAATGGATGGAGAATCTTGCTGAGGACAGCTGAATTGGTGCCCACTTCTTCATACGCAGTCTCGCCACGCCATGCTTGGCATAAAACATACCCAATTCTAGTCGTAAAAGGAGGAAAATAAAGCCCAGGGTGTACATTTGTACAGACGATGTAGAAAACAAGAAAATCTTCAAAAATAGAAACAAATAAAGAGACTCCTGTCCTGCACCCATTCTAGATTCAGAAAAACAATTAGTGGGTAAATACTCATTATACTGTTCCTCACAGCCATTTTAATCAAGACTATAGTTTCTGATTTTAAGGAACAGCACTCCTACATAGACTAAGTTTAAAAATTCATACATTCTTATTTTTAATGCTGGTTTTTCCTTTGTAGAAAATGTTTCTGACAAAATATTCCTATATATAATACATTCCTAGCATTAAAACTCGTTCGATCTGCGGTATACCGGGTGCAATTTGTAGAAATAAGATTTTCGTTCAAGCCTATCCTCCAACTTTTAAACTGAGTAAGTAGGTTTATACAAAAAAAAACAAAAAAAGTGAGGTGATGCAGGATCTCGGGGAGTGGCCTCGGAGTAGCAGTGCGGACAGGCCATTGATCGGATGGACTTCTCCCCTCTCCCCCCAATTCGACTGAGGAGAGGCGTCAAAAGTAGAGCTTCCCGAGGGAGGAAATTTTAAAAAAAAGAAGCGGGAGGGCCTCAAATAGGCCAGTGCTGGCAAATGCCTGGAGAGAGGGGGTGCTTGCACAGTGGCTCACGGTCTGTGTTTGGCCCAGCAAACCTAAGGACGACTAGAAGGGGAGGGAAAAAAAAAAAATAGGGATTTCACACACATTTATATATTAAAAACAAACGCTTATACAGGATGCATTCTCGTTTTTTTTTCCAAAATGGTCCACTTTTTTTTTGCTGGTGCCGTTATTTTTGTTTCGATCCAGCTGTTTCTGTGGAAAGCAGGACAGATGTACAACCATTCTCTACTCACAACGTTTAAGAATACACCAGCGCTATCAACAGTGGCACACATTTAGATTATAGAAGTTCCACAGAACTGCTGAGAGAGAGAGAGAGAGAGAGAAAACAAAACAAAACATAAAACGAGCTTTCTGATCGTGCGATGTTGTTGTTTTCTTCAAGAAACGTGCAGCGATGATTTGAGTCGCTCAGAGTCACGGACCACAACACCCGTGGAAGTCTTTTCACCGTCAGGATACTCTTCTATCGCAACCAACAATCTCAGCAGCAAATGATCACAAAAACCCTCCCGACCCCCACCTCCCTTCTCCCTCCCCCACCCCCCCCCACCCCCACCCCCAAAGCCGTACGTCACCGGTGAAATTTGTTGGCACCACATTCGGTAAATATGCTTCAAAACTGGTCATCGGATCGGTCGTCTTATGAATAAATGGTGATCACTTCGCTGCCTCCACCTCGCACCATCAACACTCTGTTCAAGCCCTCGGTCAGCACCTCCAGGAACTCCATGTCTGTCAAGCATTGAGTCAAGGGTCTTGAGGATTATCCTTGAGAAAGTTAGGTCAAGCACCAAAAGACCCATGGTGCGGGACACCGCAATTGGAAAGTGTACGATAGAAAGCAAGATAAGATCCAGAGTTCAAGAGAGGGATTATAGGCCCAGAAGAGTTGAATGAAGGGTTTTACAACTGCCTTTTAGGGCTTAGCAGTATCTTCTACGCACTTTGAAGTTGAGAATTCAAGCATGCAGTTCTCCCTTCAGTGATAGCACTCTGACATAAACCTGGCAATTTTTGAAGACTCCAAAAGTATCACGGAGCACCATTAAACAAACCGGGTTAAAACGGCCCGTGGAGACCATGGCTGCCTATTTCAGAGCCCCTCTCTAGGGACTGCGTACATTTAAATATAAAAGTGCCTTCCAACACGTTATATTAGCCAAGGTAACATAACAAGAACTACCAGTTATTCATTTGCATAAACTCAAACCATTGGAATTACTAAAAAGACCATTAGGTCAGACATCAGCAAATGTAAACTTTAAACTATTTCAAAGGAGCTGTAAACTATAAATATAGCTAAAATTCTCTGAAGACATAACTGGGCATGGGTACTAATTCCTGAGGGAGGTTGAAGCAGGATTGAAGCTCGCAGCTGGTCAAGTTTACAAGAAGCATCCAATTCCCCCTTTAGGGGGTGCAGTACAGATTCACCAGAATAAAACCAGGGCAAAAAGGGTTAAATTATGAGGACCGGTTGCATAGACTGGGCTTGTATTCCCTCAAGAATACAAGATTAAGGAGTGACCTAATTGAGGTATTTAAGATGATTAAAGGATTTGATAGGGTAGATTAGAGAGAAACTCTGGTGGAGGAGTCCAGAACAAGGGGGCATAATCTTAAATTAGAGCTTGGCCATTCAGGGGTGATGTCAGGAAGCATTTCTTCCTGCAAAGGGTAGTGGAAATCTGGAACTCTCCCCCAAAAAGCTGTTGAGGCAGGGGGTCAATTGAAAATTTCAAGACCGAGATTGATAGATTTTTGATGGGTAAGGGTATTAAGGATTACGGAACCAAATGGCGTTAAGATACAGATCAGCCATGATCTAATTGAATGGTGGAACAGGCTCAAGGGGCTGAATGGCCCACTCCTGTTACTATGTTCCCAGTTGAAAGTGATTTATTTCCAGCTTTAGTTTAGTTTTTCCCATTTTTCGGCATCTCTGGTGGATAATTTGTTTATTCCAAAAGCTTTCAATACCACAAGCACCCTGACCATTGGCTGCACTTCCTTTTCCTCATGGCCAACTGCTCAGCTCCTTCAAAACAGCCACAAGAGTGGGTCTGAGCTGCTGAATCACAAAGTCCATGCTCGCATGTCGGTGGAAATTAAGGAGGTCAACTTCTCTTTTATAAATCAGACCATCCCTTCATAGTTTGTCAGCTCAGAAAGCAGAACTCTTCAAGGGCTTCTCAGTGTCAACATGCCCATTAATATCAGCTGTCTCCAGCTTCTGTGTGAAGATGGTGTGACAAAAACAAAACATTCTCGTCAAAAATCTAGCTTGGTATTAACTTCTAAACACGACAGCAGTTTTGAAAGGAGGGAACGACGGCAGTTTCAAAAGGAAGGAGTACAGTGCCTGAGGAGAAGAAGCTATTTACAATATAGATATTATGGGGGCCAAGAAGGGAAGTTGAATGGTCAACAGTTCAGTGGGACTGGGTCTGAGGGAGCAAGAGGTTATCTTATGGATAAGCTAAGTTTGGAAGAGGGCATAGGGGGAGATGGGAAGAAAGAGAGGGGGGCAGGGGTTCGGTTCATGGCCAAGGGAAAAGTGGGGGAGAACCAGCAGAGGCAGCGGAATCGATGGTCTTTATCTTAGTGACAAAGAAGTTCATGAGCTCCTTGCACTCGTTAGAGGTGAGGGTAGAGGGGCTGGTATGGAGGGGTTTAAGGAGGTGTTGGGCAGTGGAGAAAAGAAGCTTTTGGTTATCTTTGGTCAAGAGAGTTAAAAAAGTGGCTGAGAAGTAGAGGAGGGCAAACACGTAAAAACTGTTCAGGAGTGAAAAGAGCATCACATAATCAAACACAGAATGGTGCACTATGTCCTGTAGCTCATTCAAAAAAAAAGCTTCAAAATTCAATATTGATCAGGTTAGAAATAAAACTTAAGCTTTCCCAAGCAGTGTTTTAAAATTATAAAGCACAAACTAAAGCAGCTGAGATGAGAAGGATACAGTTTTCATCCCCTTGTCTGTTCTTAGGGGGACCTGGCATGTTCAGTAACACGAGTCTGGCCTCCTGGGACTTGTTGACAACGACTTCATTTAGTCTCACTGCTGTATGCATCCGCCTAACATTGGACTGATTCCTGAAAGGGGGGGGGGGGGGGGGAAGGCGCAGTTAGTGATAGATGTGTAACTTGGGTCAGGTGACCAGAATAGGAGTAGGATGAAGTTATCATCCACATAACATAATTAAGTCAAGATGATCAACGTGGAAAATCACTATGGTTAATTACCCTGCTTGGCATATGCAAAACAAGGAATACATTTTAAAAAATATCTTTAATACATTGATTTCTCCCCATGATGTTCCTGTTTAGGAAGAGGAACAACCCGTTTGCTTAGGATCCAAAACAGTCAGCCAACACTCTCACTCGCTGCATCCAAATTCAATGGAAAAGCATCCTGGTTGCTTTATATACACATACACACACACACACACACACACACACACACACATATACATACATATATATCTTTGTTAAACGTGATATCATGCAGCCATTACAGTTTGGGGTTTCTGGAACAGTTCTCTCTCCCAATAGTCTAACAACAGTTCCTGTCTTGTTACAAATGCAGGCCTGCTGTAGACCCTATTTTGGGCTCAGTAGTGTCAGTCACTCCCATAAGCAGTTTGGACGTCTCGTACTCACACTGGCCAGTATCTACTTCCATAACCGGAGGGTCTAACCACACTACCCTCTTGCGACCAGGATAGGACATTTACGTCTTTTACACATTCACTTCTTCAACCTCTGAGGGCAGACCAAGTGAACACCTGATGGGGCAAGACTTGATACAAATTTCACAGTATGGTGAACTTATAGAACAGCAGTTAGACTCAATTCAATCTATACAATTTACCTTTGAATACAAAATAAAGAATATGTCACCCTATCCCATATTAGTGGGCCATTTTACTTGACTTAAACAAAGTGTCCTCTAATTATCCTACAGCATTTCTAATTCTTCTGCTCCACAAAAGCCGTCAGAACTTCTCCTTCAACAAACTGCCTTCTCAGCCTTCAGATTGCAAAAAATTGCACTGCTTGCCCATGTCCTGTTTCTGCATTTTGTCTCTTGCTGTTTACAGCCTCAAAAGTAATCAAAGACTTCCCAATACAATGGGTGTTTGATGTTTTTCAATAGCAGAGACAGACTAATGAATTGCTTACTGATGGTGTTTGAGGAAGGATCAACAAAGCTACCTCATTATCATCTTAACTACCTACCAACAATCTCCAAGCCTTTTAAAAAAAACTTGCAAGAAACACTATGCTTTAAAACACAATATTTAAAGACTTTTCCCAGTCTTTTCTGTGGAGAAATGGTCAAAACAGCTGGAAATGTGACATCCCCACATAATTGGAAAGGTGTACCTTTTTTTATAATCTGTCCTCACAGGAATGTGTAATCTGTTTATTGAATTGAACATAGACTAATGCCACACTAGCAAATTCTCTTTCAAATGGCATATGGTACTGCACAGGTCAAAGGCTTTACAGACTAAAGCCAGTAGTGTCTTTACCTACAAATAAATAGTATATTGACATATACTAAGAATGCAATACAATGAAAGAGTCCATAATGGTTCAATTATCCTTTATAAGATCTGCATCAATGTGAATTAAGAGTCTGTATGAATTTGATGAATAAAGTTAATGTTTCTACATATTGAATTCATCCTATTTCATCCTTTGGCAAACTTTCTGTACAGATTGTCCCTCAAGCAGAGTGTGAAATTAGGCATCTTGCTCTGATCACATGCCAGCTTTCAAAGGAACCATGTACTCTCAGTTTTTAATTCCTCAGGTGTCAAAACCAACACTTCTGTTAACTCCTTTTTGTAGAGGCACCTAGATGAACTCAATACGTCAAACAACAACTACTCTCTTTTATACAACGCCTTCAATGTGAAGAATATCCCAGGGCACTTCACAGATTGATGCAAGGGAAACGGATGACAAAGACAGAAATGAGAGATTAGGCGGGTGACCCCCAAAATCTGTCGAAGAAACAGGTGGAGAGGAAATTCCAGAGAGTAGGATATAGGTGGCTGAAGGATGTTCTGCCACTGGTAGGATGGAGACAGGGGAGGGATGTACAAAAGGCAAAAGTCAGCAGAAAAGAGACTCGGGAAGGGATATCGAACTGGAGGAGATAGCAGAGTTAGGGGGGAGCAAAGCCATGGAGGGACTTAAAGACAAGGACAAAGGTTTTAAATTTGAGATGCTAGGAAACCATCGGTAGGGACTGTGATGACAGGCGAGCAACACTTACAATGGGGCAAGATATGGTTTTGGACAAGATGGAGTTTATGGATGGTGGAGGATGGGAGGCTAGCAAGAAGGGTTCGTGGAGCAGTTGAGTCAAAACATGTACAAGGGTTTCGGCAACAAAGAGAGACTGATATGACAGAGGTGGACTATATTGCAGAGGTGCAAGGGAGTCCAGTGTGCAATAAAGTGGTGGGGGGGGGTGTTGGTGGGAAGGTAGACATTTGTACTTTACATGTACTTTAAAAGCAGTTTATAATATTTGTGCAATGGCTGCAGAATCTCAGTTTTACTGATGAGAGCTTGTGGAGAAGGAAAACATAAGTTTGTTCAGATTTCAACAGCAGAGCAGAGATGTTGAGGTCTTCAATACTTCGATAGGGCAAGGGGACTAGTTTCACTGCAGGTTGGGAGGTAGGAGTGTAACAGTATACTCGCTGCTTCAACACAGCTCCTGAAGTCTTGATGTTTTAAAATACCTCACGACAGGAATTTACAACGTGTGAGCCTTGACAAGTATGGTATGGCAATGAACAGATGTTACAGAATTTTCAACAACTGTAATAGAAAACTCATACCTTATGATTGCCACTCAAACACAAACCATGGAACAGCCATAGGACAATCTTTTTCTAGTTGGGCAACACTGGCAAGGCCGCAGTGATTGCTATCCCTAGCTGCCCAGAGGGCATCAAGAGTCAACCAGTCAACCACATAGTGTGGGACTGGAGTCATGTGTAGGCCCAGGCTGGGTAAGGGGTGGCAGATTCTCTTCCCCGAAGGACATGAGTGAACCATTACCAGGTTAATTGAACTAGTGGGATTTGAACTGGGTTGTTAGTCCAGTACCATAACCACTAGGCTACTGTATCCCTTCACTTATTAATTCATTAACTAACTAGGAGGCCTGATTACAAAGATATTGATGGGAACCAGGTTCCACAGTTTCCTTAGATGCTTAGATAGAAACTCAATACATATGGAGCATTGACCCACTAAAATTAACCCTGCAATATGTATCCAGATCTCAGTTAGATATCCTGACCAGGAGCCAGAGCAATATTTCAATGTTTTAAACGGCGGTGTTGTTGGCTGCGAAGTGTCTGGCAAAATGTTCATATACAATGTCCCATCACCAGTTGTCCCTGGTGTCATTGAGTTGGAAGTTTCCCACCTTGGGTTTTAAAAACCTACGGTGTAAATTTGAAAGCTAAACTGGAATGGCAGCTCATTTTCTTCCCGTGCTAACATGCCTCCAGCATGACACATTTTGAAACCGAATTTTGGGAGAAGGCACTTTCCAGATGTTTCAGCAAGTTGAGCTTCCGCACATCCTCTCCGACACAGCAACACCATGCCTCTAAAGGTACATTCAGGTACGGTTAAACATCTCCCACTAAACTCCCCATTGTAACACCAAAAAAGCATTTGTGAGATGTGAAAAATCTTCCCAAGATCCATGTCATGCTTTTAAACCCAACACAAAACACATGCAAGAAAAGAACCGCTCAGTCCTTTCCAGCCCACACAACCCAAAAGCTTCATTGTTTGCTTAAACCAAGAGCCCACTTGGTTAAGGTATTAAGATTTTATATATGAAAATCAGCCTGTTTAGTGATGAGCCCATTTTGTAAGGTCTACCAGGGACTCATGTATCAAGTTTTATGGTACCCTAGAACTAATTCTAGACTACTTGGAATGGCAAAAGTGCTGCTTAACAATAGAGGCAGGATTCTTAAAAAATATCTCTCATCTACTCAATATGTTGCTGCTCAGCAAATGGAAAAGGGACTCACCCAATGGCTTACTGGGTAAACATACCGCAGAGTGCGCTACTGAGCCATGGAGAGAAAAAAAAAGTGTAATTAGCCCTTCTCACCCAGGATATTACTGGGGAGGGCAATACACTCAACTTCAAAGAGCCCTCGGAGGCTATGGAGTGTGTGAAAGTGGACGCGAGGTGAGGTAAGTTTGCCCCACAGTCTGCTGAGACGAGCTCTTCACGGTCACATGCGCGAGCAATGGCTCTAAGGATTGCTCGTTCTACATCCTAGCAAGGTACCCAAGGTCACTAGTAGTGCCAGAGGTATTCCAATAATTTTTGGATTACTGTGAACACGGGGGCTTGGACAGTTATGCCAGTGATGGACCTTCTTTGGCTGCCAGTCAATTCACTTTCAGTGATGCTGCAGCTTAAAGAGGTTAGAAAATAATTCAAAGTCAAGTCGGCCGTCTCTTGAGTTTGGACTAACTGGCGAAACGTCAGATTTCTTTTTTGTTTCACCTACTTATTCTGGTGAATCGAATCCTCTTTGTTGCTATAAATTAGGCCACAGTTTCTGTAATACAGTCACGTTATTACATCAAGCTCTCGCATTTTGGGATGGGAGGGAGTGGCAGCGAGATTGACGACAAGACGACTCATCTATAAAGGTCCCCAGCTACACAAGCATCAGGAGCTTAAAGAAGAGAGACTAGAGCAGCTGGGGTTTTTCTCCTTAGAGCAGAGAAGGTTAAGGGGAGATTTAATAGAGGTGTTCAAAATTATGAGGGGTTTTGAAAGAGTAAAAAAGGAGAAACTGTTTCCACCGACAGGGTCGGTAACCAGAGGACACAGATTTAAGATAATTGGCAAAAGAGCCAAGGGGGAGATGAGGAGAAATATTTTTATGCAGCGAGTTGATATGATCTGGAATGCACTGCCTGAAAGGGTGGTAGAAGCAGATTCAATAGTAACTTCCAGGAGTGAATTGAATAAATACTTGAAGGGGAGAAAATTGCTGGGATATGGGGAAAGGGCAGGGGAGTGGGAATAATTGGATAGCTCTTTCAAAGAGTCTGCACAGGCAGGATGGGCTGAATGGCTTCCTTCTGTGCCTGCCCACACTAATATGGTTGGCTCTTAACTGAAGTGGCCTAGCAAGCCATTCAGTTATATCAATACCACCGTCTCAGGGTAACTGAGGATGGGCAATAAACACCGGCCTTGCCTGCGATAGCCACATCTAGAGAATGAATGGAAAAAAAAACTTTTGGCGAGGTAAACATGTGAAAACGTGGCCCTAGCAACGTGCCATCAGCTTATGACATCTGGTTCAATGAAGGTGAATACAGAAACCGCACGGCTTGAACTTGCGGGCTCAGTCATTCCTGGTGGTGGGCGGCCTTGCCAGGAGAACTACGGTGGGACGAGCTTCTGCCAGCCCGACCGACCTCCTGCCGACCTCGTGGAATATCCTGCAGATCAGCCTCATTTGATTGTTTCGCATGTCCCTGTTGGGATTCCCGGCTGTGCTTGTCTAGCCCAGAGGAGGGGGGGTCCAAACTGGCTGCTGCAGGCGTCTTGCACCAATAGTGCTGGATGGAATAGGGCTTGCTATGGGGCAATTCTTCAGAAAAAAAAATTAACTTAACAGGGCGCAGAGCGAATTGATTGCACCCCGATAGCTTTCTTCTTGGGGTGGGGGGGGGTGTTTAAATCTTAAGGGGCCCTCCTCCAGCCAATACTGCCAGTTGCCAGTAAAGTGCTGGTGTTGCTAACGTCCAGTGTTGCTATGACAGTAGTGATGTCACTCTGGCATTACTACCTACTTTAAATATTTGGGCAGGCCTGTTTAATTCTCACTGTCACTTCCGGGTGAGGGTCTCGGGAGTGGTGGTGATCGGCAGAACGATCCATTGCCCAGCCCTGCATCGCCCAACAACAAAAACAACTTGCATCTACGTAGCGCCTTTAACATAGTAAAACATCTCAAGGAGTTTCACAAGAGCGTAATGAGAAAAAAATTGACACCAAGCCATACGGATAGATATTCGGACAGGCGCAAAAAGCTCGGTCAAAGAGGTAGGTTTTAAGGAGTGACTTAAAGGAGGAGAGAGGGGTATAGGGGCAGAGAGGTTTAGGGAGGGAGTTCCGGAGCTTAGGACCTTGATGGCTGTAGGCACGGCCACCAATGGAGGGACGAAGGAAACCAGGATCGAGAGTTGGAGGAACGCAGAGATCTCAGAGGGTTGTAAGGCTGGAGAAGGTTACAGAGATAGGGAGGGACGAGGTCATGCAGGGATCTGAACATGAGAATGAGATTTTCTTTTTTAAAAATCGAGGCATTGCTGGACCGGGAGCCAATGTAGATCAGTGAGCACAGGGCTGATGGGTGAATGGGTCTTGGTGCGAGTTAGGAAATGGGCAGCAGAGTTTTGGATAAGCTCAAGCTCATGGAGGGTGATAGGTGGGAGGATGGCCAGGAGAGCATAGGAATAAACACCGATGCCTGGGTCTCCACTGGTGGGTCCAGCTCCTGACATTGAACAAGAGAAGAACAACACTAGAGGTTACTGCCCGGATAGAAAATCAAAGACCCGGGAAACTAGGACGGTATTTTAAAATGTACATGCCCTGTGTGGAGCCACGCCGGCAACATCATTAACATCCAATTTGAATATGCAAATTGTTCACTAATAAATAACACAACACAATCTTGGCAGTGTCCAACCTGAATTAGTGCAAACAAAATGAGCCCTTACTCTCAAGAATAATTTGAATATAGAGCAAACTCCCTCCAGGCTGGAGTTACTGAAGCTTTTGGAGAAAACACCATGTGCTGTTAAGGACTATCTACAAATACAAACACACAGAAGTACAGATTAAATTAAAATCAAATGTAACTTACAGATTTCCCCATTCTCTGAAACAACAGAGGGAAAGAAAAATGACATCGTTACTGCAAAGTTCAAACACTGAAGCTGCTTGTTCCTCCTAATTTCACAGACAGCCAAAGATAAAAGCTGAAGAAAAGCTACGTTTCTATAGTATAATCATACTTAAAAAAAATAATGACGGGATATCATAATGCAATACATTGACCCCCAAACACTCCCAATTGTTTTCTGACGTGGCTAATGTTTGGCTTATTGCTAGCACCCTTGGTTGGCAAAGAAACGATCAGATATGCACTAACATGTATTAAATGGGGCGGGTTGGGGGGTTGGATTTTAACTCGGGCCAGGTTTCCTGGGGGGAAACCACTCCAGCGTGTTGATTTCCCACCCGGTAGCGGCAGTAGGAGGTCACGCCGATTTTATCCACCGGTTAAATGCCATTGGCCCACTCCCTCCCCCAGAACGGACATGAAGGCGGCAGTCGGCAGGCGAAGACTGGGTGGCCAGGAGTCATCCACCTGCTCCCAGGTAAGTGGCGAGGAGAGGGATTCGGGAGGGTCTCATGAAAGGGATCGGGGTGGGGTGGGGGGAGTCCGGGGTAGGGGAGGCAGTGACCTTTCTCATGTGGTCCTGAAAGACCACTCCTGCTCCTCCTGGCCCCACAAAGGAAAGTTTTAGACTCACCAGAAGGGCCTCTTCTGTCTTCAGACCTGCTGCCGACCTGCTTTTGCTGATTGGAAAAGCCCTGGCGACAGCTTCCCCGCTCAGGCCCCAGTTAAAACTGCATCGGGGTCTTATTGACACAACAGGTCCCCGATTTGCATGGTTATGTCGCAAACAGTCAGGATCTGAGCGGGTAAATAACCTGCGCCTTTTTAAGCTGCCGCCCCCCACCAACCCACCCCTGTTTCCATCATGTGGGTCGGGTAAACATTGGCCTCAATGGCTCAGCACATTTGCATTGTGGCACCAGTACCCACCCCCGACTCATACACATGGGATGGCATATCAACCATCATACTCTTAGATACTTTGGACATTTCCATGGCTTTGGGTTGCATACAGAATGCTAAATAACAGGACTCAGAATTAAGGCCACAGACTCTTAACAGCAGTACCAGATGCTGAAAACATTCACTGGTCTGCAGCGGAATATATATTGGGGATGAAATTCAACTTTGGCAGGGGTGCAAAGTGGGCATTGGTGAATCGGCTGCCCGTTACACAACCCTTTCCATTCATGGAAAATCAGATGGGGTGTATAACGGGCACCCGACTGCTACCGCCCGTTTTGTGCCCTCGCTGCGAGTTGGAGCTTTCTCCCAACGTGTCAAGGCTTTACACCCATCACTTGCACAAGGGGCCCCACAGTGAACCTGATCAATCAGACCAAGTGAATCTGCCCATCCCCAACTAATATCTCTCGTTCTATCTTGTTGACATTTATAATTGGTTCAAGTGCAAAATGTAGCATCACCTTCCCCCTTATCTTAAGTTATTGAATCCATTCAAATACCCTCGGTGTTCAGTCACTAATAACTGAGTAATTAGAACGCCTGGAAAAGGCTTTGCAGGATCTGCTAAAGGATAACCATTTAGAAGGTATTTGAGACTGAAAGGCATGTTTGTTGTTGCTCAGAACCTTCTAGTGTCAGTCGAATATCTTCATGGTACTGTGAAGCTCTTCACGGGTCGTTGCTAAGTTGGCTTTAAATGCAGTAGTATTCAAATATACTCGTCTATCTGACAAAGCATTACATCTGAAACATGAACCTATCCAACTCCTACCGTAAACCCCCAATTGAGATCACCTAAAGCAGCCCAAACTAGGAATTGAACCTGGGGCTTTCTGGTCTGCTCAGCTCATCAGTGAATACACTCACAAAAATCCACCTGGATGCTTTTAAAAACAACTCAAAATTAGGGTGAAATTTTTTTTTAAAAAAAGAATTTCAAATTATAATGAGGTAAAACTGAACTATCTAAATATTCAAGACCTATAATCTTCTGAAGAACTAGTCAGCAAATCTCAGTGAATTTATTTTTAATATACGAATCATATGGTAGTTGCTTTAATTGAAGCTTCATTGACAATGACTTTTATTTGGAAGCCAAACATTGGATGAGTTTGAATTTGCACCAGCTGACAGGATGAACAGGGTTTGGCCCTTTTGATTCAAGGAGATTTAAAACAATTTCTTTCTGTGAGCCAATCTAAGCAGTCCTCAGAACTATACAGGGAATTCAATGTACGTTTCAGATCACCAAACATGACAGGACACACTTAATGGTAAAGCTAGACACCAGCGAGGCTAAAGAAAACATGATTATTAAAAAAAAAATTGAAATCAACTTACGGTTTCATGTTAAAAATATCTCTCACACCTTCTGGTGATAAAGATTCTTTATTTTTGTACTTTTCTGCCATGATTTTCTCTTTGGTCCAGGTCATGTGCACTCCTTCAGGAGTGACTGCAAGCTTGTTCGTACCAGAGGAGTGAGCAGCAGCGTTCCGATCATGAATGAGTTGGGCCTTAGAGAAGTCAAAGGAGGCAACAGTCAACAAATTGGCACAACCCTCAAGTCAGACAGGAACATGTTCACTCTATGTTAAGATAAGCAAAAATTGTCACTCAGCTGGTTCTTGGATGTGGGCGACACCACAAAAACCACATTTACCGCCCATCTAGTTGCCCTGAGGGTATCAAGAGTCAAACACGTTTGTGGGACTGGTGTCACATGTGAGCCCAGACCAGGTAGGGGGTGGCAGCTTCCCATCCATGAAGGATCTTGGAGAACCAGCTGGGTTTTTACAACAATCCAGCAACTTTTATGGTCATCCTATCTGTTACCAGCTCACAAATCACCAGATTTGTTGAATTCAGTTCCACAATTTGCCATGGTGGGACTTAAACTCATAATTCTGAGTTGCTAGTCTGGCACCATAACCACTACACTACCGGAGCCATAAATGGCACTGACCTATTTTATTCATTTTAATGGAAACTCATCTTCTGTGCGCAGTGCTGTAGGAATCAAATGCAAATCAGGCAATTCAATTAAAAAGGGTGAAAGTGACAGAATGAGACTTTGCAAAACATATGAACAGGAACACAGCTTCTCAATAACCAAAGCTCACTGCTGCAGACAGAGGAATGATGATCAAAGTAGATTCATGAAAGGTTCAGTGGAGTCCTGGCGGTCATTTGCAATCGACTATACAGCCTATGATGATTCCTTGCTGATCATAGAATCATACAGCGCAGGAGGCCATTTGGCCCATCGTGCCTGTGCCGGCTCTCTGAAAGACCTATCCAATTAGTCCCACTCCCCTCCTCTCTCCTCATAGGCCTGCACATTTTTGCTTTTTAAGTATTTATCCAATTTCCCTTTTGAAAGTTATTATTGATCTGCTTCCACCACCCTTTCAGGCAGTGCATTCCAGATCATAACAACTTGCTGTCATGTGATGTGACCCGCATTTTGTTTTTGGGTTCTCATCAAGGCCAATAACATCTGCCTTGGGGTATGGAACATATTTCTCACTTCTATACTCAGCATTAAGCACTCCCAGATCAGCTACAGTACAGCCAGATACCATACAAGGCTCCATATATTATGACCCAGCTATGAGCCTCAAATCCAACCTCTGAACATTATTTATCACTGTACCAATGTGAAGTTTCCCATTTCCCATATTGACCACCCACATGGCATCTCTAAACAGCACTGACAATTTGATGCAATTAGTACCAGGCTGCTGACCTACACACACGGGATAGTGGCTGAGACTGCCCAAAACCATTTCTGCTCTCCAATTGTTTAACTCCTTGCAGGGGCACCAGTAGTCCTGCCAAGGCGGAACCTCGTCCAAGTGGCCATTATGTGAGCCTTGACGGCAAGTGTCAGTGTGATACTCCTTGCTATCGAATAACATGTCCTCATCTAATGTCCCCACCTACACTCTCAGCAGGGGTTACAAGGCAGCGATCATGGCCAATTTTTCTCTCCCTAACCCAGGGGCACTGAGGTCAATTGCAGTATCCCTGTAGCCATGCTGAGACAGATCAACTAACTTAGCACAGACTGGGCATGAAGCCTGGGGATTTCATGCTCAATAGGACTCTCCTACTCAGTGGGTGAGCTCACTAAGGCAGCAGCTCAACACACATTTCCCTTTAGGAGTCACAATGTCAAGCAATGCAGGAGACTTTAATCCCATTAGTCTGGTTGGATACAGATTCCAGATGTGAAAGAGGAATCTTCCAACTCACTGCATGACCCAGTCCTTCAGAACATCTTCTTTAAAGCTGCTCTTACAGAACTTTAAGCAAGTGGATTTGATGACACCAGCTCCAAGTAGAGACCAGAGGTATGTCGAGAGCTATACACCTTCCTTTGATTAGTGAATGCACCATGATAGATAGCAGCAAATTATTTTAGCACAGGAAGGAACAAAACATTTAATGATTTGCAGAGAGGTCAGATTTCAAAAGCTGGCATTAGATCCTGTAACAGATATAGTGCTTTTAGCTAAAGAGTAAAACATTTATCGCTCTGACTCAATATATCAGCCTCCAAACCGATACAAAGTCATGAACCAGATAGTAAGAGTAACCAAATAATTTAAATCTACAAATATCTTAAACAGCAAGAAAGATTTTCAAAACTACTTCCCGTTGTAGCAGTTTTGTTTCATTGGGCAGTTATGATTTTAGCTTTGATACACACAACAGTGACTAGAGTTTTGCTGCAATTTATTTGATCTGTTGGAAAGTAACTGATTTATATAGAAGTAGGCTTTAACAGCAGGTGTAAGTGCTCTAAATCGTGCGATGTGATAGCAGAGTGAAATGAAGGTTAGGGTTGCAAGGATTGAAATCAGTAACCGTAGGTCCAAAGTCACCTGTTCCTCCCAAGCATGCTGCACTCACCACATGTCGTGTCTCAAATTACTCATATACTGGATCTCAAAATGTTATGTTCTGAAACTAATTTGTATTTGAATGAATCAACACTTTCTGCTTCCACCGTTTCCCTAAGAAGCCTGTTCCATAGTTCTTAATGTAAGTAGGGAATTTAAAAAGAACAGAGTGCAGATTTAGTTGAAATAATTTGGACACAAAACTTTTTTATTCTTAAACTTGGCCTGATATCAATGGCAGGGCCTGATACCCCATCAAAGAAGTGTCAGGCTGCACCTGATGCAAGTCTGCCTGCTTCGATCAAGCTGTGAGATGGAGTGCCACGTACAAAGAAACAATCAAACTGTGTCTTTGGGGGTGAAGGGAGAGAAACAAAGAGAACTTAGCATGATTTAAAATCACAATAGTAGTTGGTTAGACAAAGTCCTCAGCACAGATCATGTCACCAGTAAGGGTATAATACATGGCAACAAGTGATCACACATGGGGCAATAACTGAGGAGATTTAAAAATATATATTTGCTCTTTTGGATGTAGGTGACACCAGCAAGGTTACTTGCGCTGAGGGCATTAGGAGTCCAGGACTGGAGTCACATTCAGGCCAGACCAGGTAGGGGTGGTAGATTCTTTTCCCTGAAGGATATTAGTTGGATTGTCACAACAATCCAATAGCTTTCAGGGTCACTGCCCCTGGTGCCAGCCCAGAAAGTACCAGACTGACTGAACTCAATTTCCCAACGTGGTATGGTGGGATTTGAACTCAGACCTCAGATACTAGTCTGGTACCATAAGCACCAGGCCACTGTACCCTAATTATTGTGCTTGCTTTTCATTAACGTTCCCATTGTTGCCGTATTTTGATTACTTTGTTCACGTGACATGTAGTTTGACAGTTGATTCCCGGTTATAATGGATGTATTATTAATAAAAGGCTTAAAATGACACGACTGTTTATTTGCTGTTGAACCAAAGGCTAACACACAACCACCAATAATTATTAAAAAAAAATCTGTTTTGTGAAGAAATACAGTTATAAAGAAAAAATCACAAACTAGAATGCATCGGATAGCATAAACATGCTATTCTGCTGTGGTAACAACGGATTTTTTTTTTGGTTCTGCTTTTGTGATGGAATCATCCAGATTTCCACAGTCAATCAGATCACAAATTGGCTTCCAGGTTAAGTTGCTGCAGGGTAGAGTTTACATCGGTGATTGGTATAGGTTCGCTAAGCAGTAGAAAGCTTTCTCGCTTGACTCTTCATTTAAAGAAATGTACTGCATTTGGTACTTTGACCTCCCCTCAGTGCCTAACCTGAGTAAGCAAAGCATCATTACACTTTGAGGAAAGGGATTTTCCACTCATTTCAAATAAAAAAAAAGAGAAATACTTAGAGGAAATGCTCATTTAGATAGAAAAAGATCTTCAACAGAACAGTAAGAGAAATCCCAAGTTGGGAACTGTAGTCATGGGAAATGTAGACTACCTCTTCCTCATGTACATCAGGATCCCTGGCCTGGAATTCCAAAATTGGGTGTGCAGAATTCCTCCTTATAGTAGCGCCACGAGACTCATCAGTGATGCCCTGAATCTGGGATACGGGATTAGCACATGCAAGCAATCACAATCAGTTAGTCAGCAGTATCCGCAGCAGTTAGTATAACCATCATAATCAGAACTCCTCTCGCCATTAATCATGTTCCACTGGTTTGCTTTGAAAAATATGTAGAATGTTTGTTTTGGGAGGGGGTGCCTCTCCTGTCTCCCACAGAGCTCTTGATCTTACCTGTACCACCATGGCAAGGGTTCCACTGAAGAGTCAGAGCTTCCCCCACAGGTGGGAGAGGAAGAATCACTACAGGCCTTCTCGAAACTTCCCGGTGGCCATTTCAGAGCCCAAGAGCAGGCTGTACTCCTGTCCCTGGATGGCGCATGAACAACAAGCTCTGGGTAAAGAAAGCACCCTTTAAAAATTGTGCCGTGCTTAGGGCAGCTGCCTTTAGATAAATGCGGAATCGTACAGGAGTGGGATGAGGAGGAGAGGGCAGCAGAGGGGATTGTGGCCTCAGTTCTGATGTTTGTTTTGCTGCAGATTCAATGAGAGTCTCAGTAAAATTCATGATTTTGTGGTTTTTACACCACAAGGGACAAAGTGGGGAAAATGGACTATTTAAAAGAAAAACAGGATCAAACCGTAGAAATTTGGAGACGGACTACTCAAATACCAGGCCATTCAATGCTAAAGGCAACACAAAGTGCACTAATCCCCTGTATAGTTCAGTGATCAATTCAATACCAATACAGGTCAAATAACAGGGTACAATAGCATTTCAGTTTATATACAGGACCCATTTGCGGGAGCCAGTGTCCATTAGTGTGCATTCAGATACCAACCATCGACATGCAACCAAGTTTACTGAAAGTATATTAAACCACACACACCTCACATACAACACAGCCTCATTATAACTTGAGTAGTGCTCATAACAGTACCTTTTCTTAAATAGCTCCTGCATTGCCAAATGTAATATCTACACAGGTGTACAGTGAGCTGATCTCAATCCCCTCAGCTCCAGTGCCCATGTTACTGGGGCAGTGTACTCACCGTTCCCCTCCAGCCTGCAGGAGCTCAGGCAACTGGAACCAGAGGATGCTACACGTGGGCAGGAGCTGGGTAACTCTGTCTCAGCAGGGTCGGGATTGAGAGAGAAAGATGCAGAGGGGAAAGCGGAAAGTCCAGGGCAGACAGGACAATGGGATAGAGCTAGGAGTGGGCGACCAGTTTGGATACTTGAAACCAATCACTGCCTCCATTGGAGTAAATTTTCATCTTCACTGTGTGTGTGTTAATCTGACAGAGCGCATCGCCCACCCACTATAGAACCCGCCTGATTTTCATCCCTTCAAAATCAATGGAATGAAAATCGGGTGGGTTCTACAAAGGGCAGGTGATCTGCTCGCCCAGAAGAGGAATGTTTACCCCCTTATAACTTAAACATAACCTTAGACCCCAAAAATAACATTATGATGGGTTAGTACAGCGTTGTCCAATACATCAGCCACTAGCCACGGGGCCAATTTGGAATCCCGATGTGGCTAATTACATTTCTGGTTAGTAAATAAAAAAAGACGAGTAAAAAATGTTGGGCATGTGATCTCAATACTCATACTTGCACGGCGTGTGCATGTGAACTTTAACCTCTTAGTATGTTTGTTGGTCAAATGGTAAGACGAAAAGCAGAGTGCGCGAGTGTTTTTTGATCGTTGTGGCTGGTTTGCTCCCTTGGTTACTGAATGGTGGTAGATGCTAGTTAAGTAAAACTTAAATGGATTTCAACTCTGTCAATAAAACGTAATCACCACAATCAGGCGCAACTAAATGATTTGCAAATTTGTGACTATAGCAATGCAATCATTTGCAATTCGTTAGATTGTGAGATGCTTCAATAAAACATTCAGGCGAATTATGGAATATGTAAGGAAATGAGATTGGAGGTGGATGAAGGAGTCGGGGGTGTGGAGGGGTCGGGGATGTGGAGGGGGCAGGGGAGATCCTGTGATAGCGTGAGTGCATGTCTAAGAATTGGGGCTACAATATCGTAGCCCAGTCCCCAGTCCACGCTGCGAGTGGAACATTGAGGAATCAGTCCAACACTGAAGACAGTGGTCCACGAGTGTGTGAGGAATGGATCCACATCACAATCAATACAGACATAATTTGTGCATCCTTAACCTCAGATTGATCAGATTAAAAATCCAACACAAATTATCACTGTTTGTTGTGACCATTTCCTAATTGCAATGATGAAAGTGTATTTCTAGCTACGTACATTTTTATAGTTACCTGTCCTTCAGATTTTACATAAGAACATAAGAAATAGGAGCAGGAGTAGGCCAATCGGCCCCTCGAGCCTGCTCCGCCATTCAATAAGATCATGGCTGATCTGATCCTAACCTCAAATCTAAATTCATGTCCAATTTCCTGCCCGCTCCCCGTAACCCCTAATTCCCTTTACTTCTAGGAAACTGTCGATTTCTGTTACCAAGCTTTTTCAATAAACCAGTTTAGTTATTTTCTCCAGAAGCCTCAGTACTGTTTTATTATATTATCAGCTATGACACTAATCATGCAGTTGTTGAACAGATTCCTGTATATTCCCTCCTGAAGACTGTTTTCAGTCATCTTCCCCAGGGCTTCACCCCCATAACCCATATGCTCCACCGCTCAACTCCGGCCAGGTGATTAGCTCCTTGGTCCTGTCTTCCCATTGTGTACTAGTTGATGTCCCATTGCATTGCTCACAGTAATTGGGTCAATACATATTCTACCACACAACACGCTTGGGGTGAAAATCAATGGGAAGGAGAATCGGGTGGCGTGTATATAATGGGTGGGGCGTGTGACGGGCCCCCGATCTGCTAACACCCATTTTGTGCCTGAACAGAAGTTGAATTTTACCCCAAAAGTGTATTATCGTGCTGCAAAGATGGAGCTGTTTTTCAAGCTGGCCTGTAAAGGCATAAAGTATGATTGTTCTTAAGTAAACAGAGGCAGAGGTCATTCAGAGTTTAATTATTAGTTGGTCACGGAAACTTTGCAAATTGTCAAGTGCCCAGGGCAGGAGCTGCACCAACTGTAGATACAATAAGTAGATGGAACAGCAACAACGTGCAACCAGAGACAATTAAAGCAGAATATGGATTGGGCCTGGTGGCTAAGAGCACAGAAAGACTTGGATAAATTGTACTTGGGTAACAATAGGCAATTTGCAAGTTCTCACTAGCTCCGATTACGCCCCAGGATGACTTGGTACTTGATAGTCAACTCTGTATTCCAAATTCCGTGTAGAGGGGACAGAGCTCCAGGCAGCATCCCTGATATTCACTGAGCCGGTATTCAGTCTAGGCTTTCTGGTTTGATTCAGAAAGTTGATGTAAGGCAGCTCCTAGACTGTTGGTGTAAACGTGGTAATCTGATTTGTTGTGTCAGCCGTGGCTCAGTGGTAGATCTCTCGCTTCAGAGTCAGAAGGTTGTGGGTTCAAGTCCCACCCCAGAGACTTGAGCTCATAATCCAGGCTGACACTCCAGTGCAGCAGCGAGGGAGTGCTGCACTGTCAGAAGAGATGCCTTCGGATAAGAAGTTAAACTGAGGCCCCGTCTGCCCCCTCTGGTGGACGTAAAAGATCCCATGGCACTATTTCGAAGAAGAGCAGGGGAGTTCTGCCTGGTGCCCTGGCTGACATTTATCCCTCAACCAACATCACTAAAACAGAATATCTGGTCATTATCACATTGCTGTTTGTGGGACCTTGCGGTACACAAATGGGGTGCTACGTCTGCCTGTATCGCAACAGTTATACTTCCAAAGTACTTCATTGGCTGTGAAACGCTTTGGGACATTCTGAAGATATGAAAGTTGCTATTTAAATGCAAGTCTGTTCTTTCTTTTTAATGCTTGTAACTTGTGGTGATGCTCCAGTTCTTTCCCTTTAAAGGATTAACAGCCTGGTCACATGGCTTTGATGTCACAGACTGTAGACTCTACCATGAAGAGGGGGAGATGATCATGGTCAAGTCCGCTGGTCTGTGTGGTTTTGGGCTGTACCAAGTCAAGGAGTCAACGGGTTTACAATATTCCATCACCGAGCAGATTTAGGTTTTTGTAGAAAATGGGCGTAGCTGACAGTGAGAAGCAGACTTAGACTTTGAGGGCTCCCACTCATTAACTGGCTTTTCAAGCCACTCACGGCACTTTTTCATCCCAGTGTCGGGTCAGACAAGATTACGAATCCAAGGAGCTGTTTGTGACTAAACAGTCATCACCCAACAATCTCTTCAGACTAGATCAGCAACTCGCTGAGAGGGAAATCATGAACCCAACTCCATGTTGTACCATTCCATTATTCAGAGCACTGTTACCCCAACCTACACCATCTCAAAAAAAACACTGGTCAAACTCCTGCCTTATGACATCAAGAACTAAGCTCGACTCATTTGACTGATCAGCTTCAAGCAATCATTTGTTGTGTTTATTAACTAATTATCACGTGCTTGTTACAGGCAGTAACTGTTCAGGGTCAGCCTGCAGGCTATAGCCTTGTTTCAGCGATAACCCACTGGAATTGCGTTCCAGACTCCTTATGAATGACACTCTTCTTTTGTTAACCTTAGCTGTTTAATATATTTTTTTGCATTGATACTGCAAGAATAATAATGAAATATTTATACATTATACTAAACTATAGTAGAAATTTTTTAAAAATTTATTCGTTCATGGGATGTGGGCGTCGCTGGCGAGGCCGGCATTTATTGCCCATCCCTAAATGCCCTTGAGGTGGTGGTGAGCCGCCTTCTTGAACCGCTGCAGTCTGTGTGATGACGGTTCTCCCACAGTGCTGTTAGGAAGGGAGTTCCAGGATTTTATGCAAATTATGCAAATATTATGCAGAACATTTTAAAATTAACATTTCATTAGAACTAAGCTTATCAAATAGATGTGAAATCTCCAGTATACAGCGAATCAGCAAACAAATTCTATTTAATTCAAACATTAATGGGCCGGATTTTGCCGTGAGCCGTGAACGAATGGCACCAGTCGTTTGTCAGACTTGCACGTGCCCATAGACTTTCTGTGGGGTTTTGCACGGCAAGTTGCTGTCAGCGGGAGAGCCAAACAGCACGGAGCCCTCTACAGGGCATCTGGGACCTGTGTGAACAGGGCAAGCAACTGTGTGTCTCCTTAACCAATCAGATTGAAGGATCGTTAATGAGCAGCGCAGAGTCTGAACTAGGAAGTGTAAGTTGGAATAGAGAATTCAAGGTCAAATCAGGTACAGAAAGAGAAATAAAGAGAGGGAAAGAAAGATTGGATAAAGAGAGGGAAAGAAAGATTGGATTAAGAGAGAGAGAAATAAAAGAGACAGAAAGAAAATGTAAAAAAAACATTATTAAAATTTTTTTTTAAAATCTCCAACATTAATTAAAAGCTGAAGTAATGAGACTCCACACTTATAACAGTTAATTTTTAGTGCCAGTGGGGTTGTTTGGAAGTAATTAAGACTTATCATGCTATTCAGAGGGTACTTAGAGTGGAATAGACAAGTCCTAACTTTTTTGTGGCGAGTTCAGTCTGTATCTGTGACGTCAGCACAGGAACTTCACACCGTTCAGTGTATTTGAACGGGGAGCCAGACGGCGAGATGCCGATTTCATGCAGCTTACGGAGGGGCGGTGCATCTCGGACAGCAACTTCCGGATTTCCGCGTTTTATCGCGCATGTGCGATCGTTGGAAGTTGCTGTGCAATTTGCACATAAATAACAGTGAGCGCAGTTAGACTCACTGTTATTTTCACAGCAAAATCCAGCCCATTACCTCAGCACAATGAACAAAATCTGGCATTACAATCATTTTTCCATGGAACATATGTACAATTCTTGGGCAGTAGCGACCAGGGTCGCTGCCAAAACAAGCTTACCTCTCGTTCTCTCTCGTTCTTCGAGAGCTGCATCTGTTTCAGCATCTGGGATCTCTGTTCCATCATCAAGGTCCGCTCGTATGTGAAGGCTGAAATATCATTGTCAAGCTGGGAATTTTAAAAAAAAGGGACAAAGCCCCAAAGATAAATAATGAACCTCCTGTGGGGCGCCATTAGCTCAGGATCTTAAATATACTGGTGGTGTATGAAATTATGAGGACAGTATGCATAACTTTGTTTGTATTCCTTTGAGTTTAGGGGTGATCTGATCGAGGTGCTTAAGATGGTTAAAGAAGTTGATAGTTTCTCTTTATCTGCCCTATTTCCTATGGTGGGAGATCCAGAGCAAGGGGTCATAAACTTAAAATTAGAGCTAGGCCGTTCAGGAGTGAAATCAGGAAGCACTTCTTCTCACAAAGGGTTGTAGAAATCTGGAATTCTCTCCCTTAAAAGGCTGTGGATGCTGGGGGTCAATTGGAGCTTTCGAGATCAATAGATTTTTGTTAGGTAAGGGGCATCAAGGGATGTGGAGCAAAGGCAGGGAAATGGAGTTGAGATACAGATCAGCCATGATCTAATTGAATGACGGAATAGGCGTGAGGGGCTGAATGGCCTATTCCTGCTTAACAGAAGCACACGAGAAATAGGAGCAGAAGTAGGTCATAAGGCCCCTCGATCCTGCTCCGCCATTCAATAAGATCATGGCTGATCTTCCACCTCAACTCCCCTTTCCTGCCCTATTGCCATATTCCTTGATTCCTGTAGTGTCCAGAAATCTATCGATCTCAGTCTTGAATATACTCAACGGCTGAGCATCCACAGCCCTCTGGGGTAGAAGATTCCAAAGATTCACAACCCTCTGGGTGAAGAAGTCTTTCCTCATCTTGGTCCTAAATGGCCAATTCCTTATCTTGAGATTATGACCCCTAGTTCTAGACTCCCCAGCCAGGGGAAACATCCTCTCAGCATCTTATATGTTTCAATGAGATCACCTCTCATTCTTCTAAACTTCAGAAAATATAGGCCCATTCTACTCAGTCTCTCCTCATTGGAGGACCGTTTCATCCCAGGAATCAATCCCTAGTGAACCTTCGTTGCACCGCCTCGAAGGCAAGTATATCCTTCCTTAGGTAAGGAGACCAAAACTGTGCACAGTGCTCCAGGTGTGGTCTCACCAGAGCCCTATGTAATTGCAGCAAGACTTCCTTACTCTTATATTCCAACCCCCTTGCAATAAAGGCAAACATACCACTTGCCTTCCTAATTGCTTGCTGCACCTGCATGTTAACTTTCTGTAATTCGTGTACAAGGACACCCAGATCCCTCTAAATACCAACATTCCTTCGTCACTCACCTTTTAAAAAATATTTGGCTTTTCTATTCTTCCTACCAAAGTGGATAATTTCACATTTCCCCACATTACATTCCATCTGCCACCTTCTCGCCCACTCACTTAACATGTCTAAATCCCTTTGCAGCCTCTTTGCATCCTCCTCACAGCTCACTTTCTCACCTAGCTTTTGCTACATTGCAATATATCTCAACGATTTAAATGAGGGGACCAATTGTAAACAGCTGAGGCCCAAGTATTGACCCTTACGGCACCCCACTAGTTACAACCGGCTAACCCAAAAATGACCCATTTATTCCTACTCTCAGTTTTCTGTCCGTTAACCAATCCTCAATCCATGCTAATATATTACCCCCAATCCCATGAGCTCTAATCTTGTGTAATAACCTCTGGTTATTATGATTTCCCGATCATAAAACTGTGTTGACTGCTCAACCAAATGATGATTTTCTAAGTGCCCTCTTGCTATGTCCTTAATAATAGATTCTAGCATTTTTCCTACTACTGATGTCTGGCTAACTGGCCTATAGTTCCCTGTTTTCTCTCTCTCTCTCTCTCTCTCTCTTTCCTTTCTTGAATAGTGGGACTACATTTGCTACCTTCCAATCCATGGGGACCATTCTAGAATCTAGGGAATTCTGAAAGATCAAAACCAATGCATCCACTATCTCTGCAGCCACATCTGAGAACCCTACGATGTAGGCCATCAGATCCAGGGAATTTGTCGGATATTAGTCCCATTAATTTCTCCAGTACTTTTTCTTCACTAATCTTAATTACTTTAAGTTCCTCACTTTCATTAGAACTTTGGTTCCTCACTATTTTGGGTATGTTTTTTGTATCTTCTACTGTGAAGACAGATACAAAATATTTGTTTAATATCTCTGCCATTTCCTTATTCCCCATTATAATTTCTCCTGTCCCTTTGAAAAGAGCGCACTTTTGATACCGTTTGGGGGCCAACATCTTGCACCTCAAAGACACCCGAAATTAGGTCGGGCCATTCTTCAGGCATCCAGGGCAGGGGAGTTAGTCCCCTTACATATGTAAATGAGGGGCCTGACGCCCATTTTAGCCCCTTTGCTGAAATTGGTCAAGCCTCAGGATCAGTCAGTGGCCAATGGAGAGCAAGTTATTTCAAAAAAAAATGTTGGATTCACCAGTTGGGCAAGGTGCCTGTGGAGATGGGACAGGTGCCGGCAGATCATCCAGATTACTTAGATGAGGCCTGAGGCCCAATTTTGGGTCAGTCCCAGGCCTCCCGGTTCGGGTGCATGTTGCGACTACAATGAACCGAAATCGAGCCTGGACAAATTTCTACCCCCTCTCGTTGGACAGTGCACCCCAAGTAAAGACTTCAAGGGTCACCAACAGGATTGTACGAATAAGTCAAAGTGTGACCGATAGATCTCTGCTGACCTGAGATGTGTTGAAATTCTTTGAATGTCCCCCAACCAGGTCTGCATATTAAACAAGTGGAGAGGCGGGGAGTGAATGACAGATCCTGAGATCGATGAGTTCATGTTCTGTAACGGCTGGAATGCTCTTACCATTTCCACCACCTCTACCTCGGCATCGAGGCGCAGCTGGTAGAGGAACAGCTGCAGGTCTTTCTTCATCTGGATGCTGTTGTCATCTATCTGGGCGACGGTGAAGATGCGCATCTTGCACTTCTTCCAAACCTGCAACAGATCCACCAGGTCACTCCTCTCAAAAAGCCACCTCAATTATAAACAGCAACAACTTGCATTTATACAGGCGCCTTTAATGTTGTAAAGCGTCCCAAGGCGATTCACAGGAGCAATTATCAAACAAAATTTGACACCGAGCCACATAAGGAGATACTGGACAGGTGAATAAAAGCTTGGTCAAAGAGGTAGGTTTTAAAGAGCGCCTTAAAGGAAGAGAGAGGTAAAGAGGCGGAGAGGTTTAGGGAGGGAATTCCAGAGCTTGGTGTCTAGGCAGCTGAAGGCAAGGCCGCCAATGGTGGGGCGAAGGAAGTGGGGGTATGCAAGAGGCCAGAATTGGAGGAACGCAGAGATCTTGGAGGGTAGCCGGGCTGGAGGAGGTTACAGAGATAGGGAGGGGCAAAGTCATGGTGGGATTTGAACACAAGGATGAGAATTTTAAAATCCAGGCGTGGCTGGGACTGGGAGCCAATATAGGTTGGTGAGCACAGGGGTGATGGGTGAACGGGACTTGGTGTGAGTTAGGATACGGGCAGTGGAGTTTTGGGTGAGCTGAAGTTTACGGAGGATGGAAGATGGGAGGCCGTCCAGGACAGCACTGGAATAGTCGAGTCCGGGGGTAACAAAGGCACGGATGACTATGGCTGCATTCGTAGCACAAGAAGCGAGGTGTTAAACTTCCAGTCACACAACTGAATCTCTGAACGTGTAGAAGGTTTACCTTGTGTTGGCTCAGGAGGAACGGCAGTAACATTAGTAATCCCCCATCGTGCACAATCCACCAGATATCGATGGTGCCTCCGGCAAAACGCTCCTGATTTGTCGGGAAGGAATCTATGTTCTTGGCCACCAGCAGTGCTTGGTGAGCAGCAGTCGTTTCACGCACCGTGTCTGCAACGAGGCAGAACCAGCACATTAATTACCGTCACTCGCAAATCAGAGTGCTCCTTCTGAAAAGGAAGAACGGGCTTCTTTCGAGTGAAGATGAAATTCATCGAAACAGGCCTCTCCTCTTCCCCTCTCCCCATGAACTGACTAAGCGAATGTGTCACCGAGTCACCCTGACCAGGTTTAACCCCTGGTGGGCAGGGGTAGAAAGAAAGGCGAAGATTAACCTTCACAGCCTCAGGTTGTGGTGGGGAGGGCAGGGGAAGCCAATGCAGTTAGGCCAGAGCAAAGGAAGATTGAAGTGGACTGAGTGCACGCCGTCCGCAGTGCACGCCCTCCCCGCGCCGTCCGCAGTGCACGCCCTCCCCGCGCCGTCCGCAGTGCACGCCCTCCCCGCGCCGTCCGCAGTGCACGCCCTCCCCGCGCCGTCCGCAGTGCACGCCCTCCCCGCGCCGTCCGCAGTGCACGCCCTCCCCGCGCCGTCCGCAGTGCACGCCCTCCCCGCGCGACCAACATTCATATAGGTTTTCTCCAGCATGAGATCCACTGTCACATCATCTTAATTATCCAGCTTCTCAAAAACTATCACACAGTCTCATACTCCTGGGAGGAAGGCCATTAACTGCAGGGACTGGTCCTTCCATCATTTAAAAGTGTAAACAATTTTACAACACCAAGTTATAGTCCAGCAATTTTATTTTAAATTCACAAGCTTTCGGAGGCTACCTCCTTCCTCAGGTGAACGAGGTAGCCTCCACATCGTTCACCTGAGGAAGGAGGTAGCCTCCGAAAGCTTGTGAATTTAAAATAAAATTGCTGGACTATAACTTGGTGTTGTAAAATTGTTTACAATTGTCAACCCCAGTCCATCACCGGCATCTCCACATCATTTAAAAGTGAGCTGTGAGCGCCACCTGCTGCCTATTGAGAGGAGTGATCCAGATACAGTGCCTGTTGTGTCAGGAAGCACACAAAGCATCTTCATGCAACTACTGAAAATACATGCTATGGTAGAAAGGTGCCTTTTATCTCATTATTTAAAACACAAAGTTTCAAACTGTTAACTCTTCATAAAAAAAAACATGTCTGACCTGTTTATAAGATAATGAGCTTTACATTTCAAATGATGGTGTGGATTAGCAGCAAATAAGTTTTGCTCTTGCTTAGAAAATCTCCAATGACAGACATATGCCTACATTAAGCCCTGTCGTTACCCAAGGTATCCCGAGTGTGTATTAAATAATGCCCTAAACCAAATATTGGCTGATGTGTAACTACACAGTAAAATATTTTCAGAACTATTGTGTTATTTAGCAGGACAAAGCAGCCTGCTTGATTGGCACCCCATCCACCACCCTAAACATTCACTCCCTTCACCACTGGTGCACTGTGGCTGCAGTGTGTACCATCCACAGGATGCACTGCAGCAACTCGCCAAGGCTTCTTCAGCAGCACCTCCCAAACCCACGACCTCTACCACCTAGAAGGACAAGGGCAGCAGGCACATGGGAACACCACCACCTGCACGTTCCCTTCCAAGTCACACACCATCCCGACTTAGAAATATATCGCCATTCCTTCATCATCGCTGGGTCAAAATCCTGGCTCACCACCACCTTCTCAAGGGCAACGAGAAATGGGCAATAAATGCTGGCCTTGCTGGTGACGCCCACTTCGCGAGAATGAATAAAAAAGTATTAGTGTCCGGCTGCACTCCTCAGAATCTTGGCCGACTATCCACAGTTTGATATGAGGTCAGAAGCATACGGGGCACAGCTAACATGACTGATTTGGATTATGTGTGTTCAAAATACAAGACAACGTTAATAATACAAGACGACGTTAATTTGGCAAATGAATTTCAATATAGATAAGTGCATTTTGGTAGGAAGAATAAGGAGGCCACATACTGCTTAGATAATAAGATGTGGAGATGCCGGTGATGGACTGGGGTTGACAATTGTAAACAATTTTACAACACCAAGTTATAGTCCAGCAATTTTATTTTAAATTCACAAGCTTTCGGAGACTTCCTCCTTCCAAGGAGGAAGTCTCCGAAAGCTTGTGAATTTAAAATAAAATTGCTGGACTATAACTTGGTGTTGTAAAATTGTAGATAATAAGAGTCTAAATGGGGTAGAGGAGCAAAGGGATCTCGGGGTACAGATACACAAATCACTAAAAGTAGCGACACAGATTAATAAGGCTATTAAAAAAAGCAAATCAAGCACTGGGATTCATCTCTAGAGGGATAGAATTGAATAGCAGAGAAGTTATGTTAAACTTATATAGAACCTTGGTTAGAACACACTTGGAGCACTGTACACATTTCTGATCTCCATATTATGAAAAGGATATAGTGTCACTGGTGAAGGTGCAAAAAAGATTTACTAGGACGATACCAGAACTGAAGTTATACCTATCAGGAAAGATCGAACAGACTGGGGCTCTTTTCTGTAGAAACGAGAAGACCAAGTGGTGACCTGATAGAGGTCTTTAAGATTATGAAGGATTTTGATAGGGTAGACGTAGAGAAGATGTTTTCACCTGTAGAGGAGACCAAAACTTGGGGTCATAAATATAAGATAGTCACTAATAAATCCAATGGGGAATTCAGGGGAAACTTCTTTACCCAGAGAGGGGTTAGAATGTGGAACTCACTACCACATGGAGTAGTTGAGGTGAATAGCATTGATGCATTTACAGGGAAGCTAGATAAACACATGAGGGAGAAAGGAATAGAAGGATATGCTAAAAGGGTTAGATGAAGAAGGGTGGGAGGAGGCTCGCGTGGAGCATAAACACAGGCATAGACCAGATGGGTTGAATAAGCCTGTTTCTGTGCTGTAAATTCAATGTAATTCTATGTAAGTTATGTCTGGGTACCAGGAAGGAAATAACCTCACACAACATAAAGTTAAAGAGGCTTAATGGATTTTGATCTGAGGTGTTGTCCTTTATAATGAAGGGACCAAGGCAGAGCCGAGTTTAGCTCCTGATTTCCGATAACATTATGTTGACGTTTCATTCATTATGCCCACTCTCCTCAGGTGGTTCTCTGCAAACATGATGCGGGAACGAGACAGAAGAGATTCATGACGTGTGAGCGTGTCACACAAAGTCACTCGTGCCTGAAATGTGACTTTATACTCCTGCAAGAGGAACATAGAGACAGGAGGAGGCCATTCAGCCCCTCGAGCCTGTTACATAGGAACAGGAGGAGGCCATTCAGCCCCTCGAGCCTGTTACAGCATTCAATTAGATCATGGCTTATCTGGACCTCAACTCCATTTACCCACCTTTGCTCCTTATTCTTTGATACTCTTACCTATCAAAAATCTATTGATCTCAGTCTTGAAAGCTTCAATTGACCCCCAGCATCCACAGCCTTTTGGGGGGTGGAAACAGTGTTCCAGATTTCTACTACCCTTTGTGTGAAAAAGTGCTTCCTGATTTCACTCCTGAAAGGCCGAGCTCTAATTTAAGGTAACGCCCTCTTGTTCTGGATTCTCCCACCAGAGGAAATAATTTGCGTGCATCCATCCTATCGAATCCCTTTTTAACACCTCGATCAGGTCACTCCGAAACTGAAGGAACAAAAATGGAGCCCTGGCGTATTCTGAAAACAATTTGATCGTTAAATTGGACTTCCCACCTCTACTACTCATCGCGCAAACTTCCAGTGAATAATTTGAAAAATGCAATACTGACCAACGAAGCTCTTCCAGCCGGTTGGACCATCCGATTGCCTCCACAAATCTGGCCATGCCACCAACACAGTGTTGTGTTTCATTCCCCCCAGGCCGGAGGACTGTACCAGGTGGGAGACCCCATCTCGTAGGTTGGACGACACCACCACATGACAGAAACCTTTGGTCCTCTCCACCCCCATCAAGGACTTGATATTCTGCCAAAACAAACAAAACAGGACACATCAGTAGGGGGGCAACGGCAAGATCTCCACTTGGGTATCTGTCGGCCGTGCTGGTTAAGAGGACTCGCGCATTTTTTGCAGTCGAACGCACACAAGGTGTTAATAGGGACATGGGCAATGGTGAAGAGTATTCAAGGGCGAGACACTCCTCCGACCCCTCCCACCCGACTCACCCCCCCCTTCCAGGGCGACTCACTCATCTCACCCCCCCCCCCCCTTCCAGGGCGACACACTCCTCTCACTCTCACCCCCCCTTCCAGGGCGACACACTCCTCTCACTCTCACTCTCACCCCCCCTTCCAGGGCGACACACTCCTCTCACTCTCACCCCCACCCCCCCTTCCAGGGCGACACACTCCTCTCACTCTCACCCCCCCCCCTTCCAGGGAGACACACTCCTCTCACTCTCACCCCCCCCCTTCCAGGGAGACACACTCCTCTCACTCTCACCCCCCCCCCCCTTCCAGGGCGACACACTCCTCTCACCCCCCCCCCTTCCAGGGCGACACACTCCTCTCACTCTCACCCCCCCCCTCCCAGGGAGACACACTCCTCTCACCCCCCCCCCCTTCCAGGGTGACACACTCCTCTCACTCTCACCCCCACCCCCACTTCCAGGGCGACACACTCCTCTCACTCTCACCCCCCCCTTCCAGGGCGACACACTCCTCTCACTCTCACCCCCCCCTTCCAGGGCGACACACTCCTCTCACTCTCACCCCCCCCTTCCAGGGAGACACACTCCTCTCACTCTCACCCCCCCCCTTCCAGGGAGACACACTCCTCTCACTCTCACCCCCCCCTTCCAGGGAGACACACTCCTCTCACCCCCCCCCCCTTCCAGGGCGACACACTCCTCTCACTCTCACCCCCCCCCCACCTTCCAGGGAGACACACTCCTCTCACTCTCACCCCCCCCCCCTTCCAGGGAGACACACTCCTCTCACTCTCACCCCCCCCTCCCAGGGAGACACACTCCTCTCACTCTCACCCCCCCCCTTCCAGGGCGACACACTCCTCTCACTCTCACCCCCCCCTCCCAGGGAGACACACTCCTCTCACTCTCACCCCCCCCCCTTCCAGGGAGACACACTCCTCTCACTCTCACCCCCCCCTCCCAGGGAGACACACTCCTCTCACCCCCCCCCCTTCCAGGGAGACACACTCCTCTCACTCTCACCCCCCCCTCCCAGGGAGACACACTCCTCTCACTCTCACCCCCCCCTCCCAGGGCGACACACTCCTCTCACCCCCCCCCCCCTTCCAGGGAGACACACTCCTCTCACTCTCACCCCCCCCTTCCAGGGAGACACACTCCTCTCACCCCCCCCCTTCCAGGGAGACACACTCCTCTCACTCTCACCCCCCCTTCCAGGGAGACACACTCCTCTCACTCTCACCCCCCCCTCCCAGGGAGACACACTCCTCTCACTCTCACCCCCCTTCCAGGGAGACACACTCCTCTCACTCTCACCCCCCCCTCCCAGGGAGACACACTCCTCTCACTCTCACCCCCCCCTCCCAGGGAGACACACTCCTCTCACTCTCACCCCCCCCTCCCAGGGAGACACACTCCTCTCACTCTCACCCCCCCCCTTCCAGGGAGACACACTCCTCTCACTCTCACCCCCCCCCTTCCAGGGAGACACACTCCTCTCACTCTCACCCCCCCCCCCCCTTCCAGGGAGACACACTCCTCTCACTCTCACCCCCCCCTCCCAGGGAGACACACTCCTCTCACTCTCACCCCCCCCTTCCAGGGAGACACACTCCTCTCACTCTCACCCCCCCCTCCCAGGGAGACACACTCCTCTCACTCTCACCCCCCCCCCTTCCAGGAGACACACTCCTCTCACTCTCACCCCCCCCCCTTCCAGGGAGACACACTCCTCTCACTCTCACCCCCCCCCCCCTTCCAGGGAGACACACTCCTCTCACTCTCACCCCCCCCCTTCCAGGGAGACACACTCCTCTCACTCTCACCCCCCCCCCCCTTCCAGGGAGACACACTCCTCTCACTCTCACCCCCCCCCTCCCAGGGAGACACACTCCTCTCACTCTCACCCCCCCCTTCCAGGGAGACACACTCCTCTCACTCTCACCCCCCCCTTCCAGGGCGACACACTCCTCTCACTCTCACCCCCCCCTCCCAGGGAGACACACTCCTCTCACTCTCACCCCCCCCCTCCCAGGGAGACACACTCCTCTCACTCTCACCCCCCCCTCCCAGGGAGACACACTCCTCTCACTCTCACCCCCCCTTCCAGGGTGACACACTCCTCTCACTCTCACCCCCCCCTTCCAGGGAGACACACTCCTCTCACCCCCCCCCCCCCCTTCCAGGGAGACACACTCCTCTCACTCTCACCCCCCCCCCCTTCCAGGGAGACACACTCCTCTCACTCTCCCCCCCCCCTTCCAGGGAGACACACTCCTCTCACTCTCACCCCCCCCCCCCCCTTCCAGGGAGACACACTCCTCTCACTCTCACCCCCCCCTCCCAGGGAGACACACTCCTCTCACTCTCACCCCCCCCTTCCAGGGAGACACACTCCTCTCACTCTCACCCCCCCCCCTCCCAGGGAGACACACTCCTCTCACCTCCCCCCCCCTTCCAGGGAGACACACTCCTCTCACTCTCACCCCCCTTCCAGGGCGACACACTCCTCTCACTCTCACCCCCACCCCCCCTTCCAGGGAGACACACTCCTCTCACTCTCACCCCCCCCCTCCCAGGGTGACACACTCCTCTCACTCTCACCCCCCCCTCCCAGGGTGACACACTCCTCTCACTCTCACCCCCCCCTCCCAGGGAGACACACTCCTCTCACTCTCACCCCCCCCCCTCCCAGGGAGACACACTCCTCTCACTCTCACCCCCCCCCCCTTCCAGGGAGACACACTCCTCTCACTCTCACCCCCCCCTCCCAGGGAGACACACTCCTCTCACTCTCACCCCCCCCCCCCTTCCAGGGAGACACACTCCTCTCACTCTCACCCCCCCCCCCTTCCAGGGAGACACACTCCTCTCACTCTCACCCCCCCCCCCCCTTCCAGGGAGACACACTCCTCTCACTCTCACCCCCCCTCCAGGGAGACACACTCCTCTCACTCTCACCCCCACCCCCCTTCCAGGGAGACACACTCCTCTCACTCTCACCCCCCCCCTTCCCAGGGAGACACACTCCTCTCACTCTCACCCCCCCCCTCCCAGGGTGACACACTCCTCTCACTCTCACCCCCCCCCTTCCAGGGAGACACACTCCTCTCACTCTCACCCCCCCCTCCCAGGGAGACACACTCCCTCTCACCCCCCCCCCCTCCAGGGAGACACACTCCTCTCACCCCCCCCCCCCTTCCAGGGTGACACACTCCTCTCACTCTCACCCCCCCCCTCCCAGGGAGACACACTCCTCTCACTCTCACCCCCCCTTCCAGGGCGACACACTCCTCTCACTCTCACCCCACCCCCCTCCCAGGGAGACACACTCCTCTCACTCTCACCCCCCCCCCTTCCAGGGAGACACACTCCTCTCACTCTCACCCCCCCCTTCCAGGGCGACACACTCCTCTCACTCTCACACCCCCCCCCTCCCAGGGAGACACACTCCTCTCACCACCCCCCCCCTTCCAGGGAGACACACTCCTCTCACTCTCACCCCCCCCCCTTCCAGGGAGACACACTCCTCTCACCACCCCCCCCCTTCCAGGGAGACACACTCCTCTCACCACCCCCCCCCTTCCAGGGCGACACACTCCTCTCACTCTCACCCCCCCCCTTCCAGGGAGACACACTCCTCTCACCACCCCCCCCCCTTCCAGGGTGACACACTCCTCTCACTCTCACCGCCCCCCCCCTTCCAGGGAGACACACTCCTCTCACTCTCACCCCCCCCCTTCCAGGGAGACACACTCCTCTCACCGCCCCCCCCTTCCAGGGAGACACACTCCTCTCACTCTCACCCCCCCCCTTCCAGGGAGACACACTCCTCTCACCACCCCCCCCCTTCCAGGGTGACACACTCCTCTCACTCTCACCCCCCCCCTTCCAGGGAGACACACTCCTCTCACCCCCCCCCCTTCCAGGGAGACACACTCCTCTCACTCTCACCCCCCCCCTTCCAGGGCGACACACTCCTCTCACTCTCACCCCCCCCTTCCAGGGAGACACACTCCTCTCACCCCCCCCCCCCCCCCTTCCAGGGAGACACACTCCTCTCACCCCCCCCCCTTCCAGGGAGACACACTCCTCTCACTCTCACCCCCCCCCCTTCCAGGGAGACACACTCCTCTCACCCCCCCCCCTTCCAGGGAGACACACTCCTCTCACTCTCACCCCCCCCCTTCCAGGGCGACACACTCCTCTCACTCTCACCCCCCCCCTTCCAGGGAGACACACTCCTCTCACTCTCACCCCCCCCCCTTCCAGGGAGACACACTCCTCTCACTCTCACCCCCCCCCCTTCCAGGGAGACACACTCCTCTCACTCTCACCCCCCCCCTTCCAGGGAGACACACTCCTCTCACTCTCACCCCCACCCCCCCTTCCAGGGAGACACACTCCTCTCACTCTCACCCCCCCCTTCCAGGGAGACACACTCCTCTCACTCTCACCCCCCCCTTCCAGGGAGACACACTCCTCTCACCACCCCCCCCCTTCCAGGGAGACACACTCCTCTCACTCTCACCCCCCCCCCCTTCCAGGGAGACACACTCCTCTCACTCTCACCCCCACCCCCCCTTCCAGGGAGACACACTCCTCTCACTCTCGACCCCCCCCCCCCCTTCCAGGGAGACACACTCCTCTCACTCTCACCCCCCCCTTCCAGGGAGACACACTCCTCTCACTCTCACCCCCCCCCCCTTCCAGGGTGACACACTCCTCTCACTCTCACTCTCACCCCCCCCTTCCAGGGAGACACACTCCTCTCACTCTCACCCCCCCCCTTCCCAGGGAGACA
This sequence comes from Heptranchias perlo, assembly GCF_035084215.1. Lineage (NCBI taxonomy): Eukaryota > Metazoa > Chordata > Chondrichthyes > Hexanchiformes > Hexanchidae > Heptranchias > Heptranchias perlo. The sequence goes on from NC_090326.1 coordinate 17,746,101, forward strand.
CACTCCTCCTCTCACCCCCCCCCCCCTTCCAGGGAGACACACTCCTCTCACCTCCCCCCCCCCCTTCCAGGGTGACACACTCCTCTCACTCTCACCCCCCCCCTTCCAGGGAGACACACTCCTCTCACTCTCACCCCCCCCTTCCAGGGAGACACACTCCTCTCACTCTCACCCCCCCCTTCCAGGGAGACACACTCCTCTCACTCTCACCCCCCCCCTTCCAGGGAGACACACTCCTCTCACTCTCACCCCCCCCCCCTTCCAGGGAGACACAACTCCTCTCACTCTCACCCCCCCCCCCTTCCAGGGTGACACACTCCTCTCACTCTCACCCCCCCCCTTCCAGGGAGACACACTCCTCTCACTCTCACCCCCCCCCCCCCTTCCAGGGTGACACACTCCTCTCACTCTCACCCCCCCCTTCCAGGGAGACACACTCCTCTCACCCCCCCCCCTTCCAGGGAGACACACTCCTCTCACTCTCACCCCCCCTTCCAGGGCGACACACTCCTCTCACCCCCCCCCCTTCCAGGGCGACACACTCCTCTCACTCCCCCCCCCCTTCCAGGGTGACACACTCCTCTCACCCCCCCCCCTTCCAGGGAGACACACTCCTCTCACTCTCACCCCCCCCTCCAGGGAGACAACACTCCTCTCACTCTCACCCCCACCCCCCTTCCAGGGCGACACACTCCTCTCACTCTCACCCCCCCCTTCCAGGGCAGACACACTCCTCTCACCCCCCCCCCCTTCCAGGGAGACACACTCCTCTCACTCTCACCCCCCCCCCCCTTCCAGGGAGACACACTCCTCTCACTCTCACCCCCCCCCCCTTCCAGGGAGACACACTCCTCTCACTCTCACCCCCCCCCTTCCAGGGAGACACACTCCTCTCACCCCCCCCCCTTCCAGGGAGACACACTCCTCTCACTCTCACCCCCCCTTCCAGGGCAACAGACTCCTCTCACCCCCCCCCCCTTCCAGGGAGACACACTCCTCTCACTCACCCCCCCCTTCCAGGGAGACACACTCCTCTCACTCTCACCCCCCCCTTCCAGGGCAACAGACTCCTCTCACCCCCCCCCTTCCAGGGAGACACACTCCTCTCACCCCCCCCCCTTCCAGGGTGACACACTCCTCTCACTCTCACCCCCCCCCCTTCCAGGGAGACACACTCCTCTCACTCTCACCCCCCCCTTCCAGGGCGACACACTCCTCTCACTCTCACCCCCCCCCCCCCCTCCCAGGGAGACACACTCCTCTCACTCTCACCCCCCCCTCCCAGGGAGACACACTCCTCTCACCCCCCCCCCCTTCCAGGGAGACACACTCCTCTCACTCTCACCCCCCCTCCCAGGGAGACACACTCCTCTCACTCTCACCCCCCCCTCCAGGGAGACACACTCCTCTCACTCTCACCCCCCCTTCCAGGGAGACACACTCCTCTCACTCTCACCCCCCCCTTCCAGGGAGACACACTCCTCTCACTCTCACCCCCCCTCCAGGGAGACACACTCCTCTCACTCTCACCCCCCCCCTCCAGGGAGACACACTCCTCTCACTCTCACCCCCCCCTTCCAGGGAGACACACTCCTCTCACTCTCACCCCCCCCTTCCAGGGAGACACACTCCTCTCACTCTCACCCCCCCCTTCCAGGGCGACACACTCCTCTCACTCTCACCCCCCCCTTCCAGGGAGACACACTCCTCTCACTCTCACCCCCCCCCCCTTCCAGGGAGACACACTCCTCTCACTCTCACCCCCCCCCCTTCCAGGGCGACACACTCCTCTCACTCTCACCCCCCCTTCCAGGGAGACACACTCCTCTCACTCTCACCCCCCCCTTCCAGGGAGACACACTCCTCTCTCACCCCCCCCCTTCCAGGGTGACACACTCCTCTCACTCTCACCCCCCCCCCCTTCCAGGGAGACACACTCCTCTCACCCCCCCCCCCCCTTCCAGGGAGACACACTCCTCTCACTCTCACCCCCCCCCCCCTTCCAGGGAGACACACTCCTCTCACTCTCACCCCCCCCTCCCAGGGAGACACACTCCTCTCACTCTCACCCCCCCCTTCCAGGGAGACACACTCCTCTCACTCTCACCCCCCCCTTCCAGGGAGACACACTCCTCTCACTCTCACCCCCCCCCTCCCAGGGAGACACACTCCTCTCACCCCCCCCCCTTCCAGGGAGACACACTCCTCTCCACTCTCACCCCCCCTTCCAGGCGACACACTCCTCTCACTCTCACCCCCCACCCCCCCTTCCAGGAGACACACTCCTCTCACTCTCACCCCCCCCTCCCAGGGTGACACACTCCTCTCACTCTCACCCCCCCTCCCAGGGTGACACACTCCTCTCACTCTCACCCCCCCTCCCAGGGAGACACACTCCTCTCACTCTCACCCCCCCTCCCAGGGAGACACACTCCTCTCACTCTCACCCCCCCCCCTTCCAGGGAGACACACTCCTCTCACTCTCACCCCCCCCCTTCCCAGGGAGACACACTCCTCTCACTCTCACCCCCCCACCTTCCAGGGCGACACACTCCTCTCACTCTCACCCCCCCTCCCAGGGAGACACACTCCTCTCACTCTCACCCCCCCCCCTCCCAGGTGACACACTCCTCTCACTCTCACCCCCCCTCCCAGGGTGACACACTCCTCTCACTCTCACCCCCCCTCCCAGGGAGACACACTCCTCTCACTCTCACCCCCCCCTTCCCAGGGAGACACACTCCTCTCACTCTCACCCCCCCCCCTTCCAGGGAGACACACTCCTCTCACTCTCACCCCCCCTCCCAGGGAGACACACTCCTCTCACTCTCACCCCCCCACCTTCCAGGGCGACACACTCCTCTCACTCTCACCCCCCCTCCCAGGGAGACACACTCCTCTCACTCTCACCCCCCCCACCTTCCAGGGCGACACACTCCTCTCACTCTCACCCCCCCTCCCAGGGAGACACACTCCTCTCACTCTCACCCCCCCCCCTTCCAGGGAGACACACTCCTCTCACTCTCACCCCCCCCTCCCAGGGAGACACACTCCTCTCACCTCCCCCCCCTTCCAGGGAGACACACTCCTCTCACTCTCACCCCCCCCTTCCAGGGCGACACACTCCTCTCACTCTCACCCCCCCCCCTTCCCAGGGAGACACACTCCTCTCACTCTCACCCCCCCCCCTTCCAGGGAGACACACTCCTCTCACTCTCACCCCCACCTTCCAGGGCGACACACTCCTCTCACACCCCCCCCCCTTCCAGGGAGACACACTCCTCTCACTCTCACCCCCCCCTTCCAGGGAGACACACTCCTCTCACTCTCACCCCCCCCCTCCCAGGGAGACACACTCCTCTCACCACCCCCCCCCTTCCAGGGAGACACACTCCTCTCACTCTCACCCCCCCCCTTCCAGGGAGACACACTCCTCTCACTCACCCACCCCCCCCTTCCAGGGAGACACACTCCTCTCACTCACCCCCCCCTTCCAGGGAGACACACTCCTCTCACTCTCCCCCCCCCTTCCAGGGAGACACACTCCTCTCAGCTCTCACCCCCCCCCTTCCAGGGAGACACACTCCTCTCACTCTCACCCCCCCTTCCAGGGTGACACACTCCTCTCACTCTCACCGCCCCCCCCTTCCAGGAGACACACTCCTCTCACTCTCACCCCCCCCCTTCCAGGGAGACACACTCCTCTCACCCCCCCCCCCTTCCAGGGAGACACACTCCTCTCACTCTCACCCCCCCCCTTCCAGGGAGACACACTCCTCTCACCCCCCCCCCTTCCAGGGAGACACACTCCTCTCACTCTCACCGCCCCCCCCTTCCAGGGAGACACACTCCTCTCACTCTCACCCCCCCCCTTCCAGGGAGACACACTCCTCTCACCCCCCCCCCTTCCAGGGTGACACACTCCTCTCACTCTCACCGCCCCCCCCTTCCAGGGAGACACACTCCTCTCACTCTCACCCCCCCCCCTTCCAGGGAGACACACTCCTCTCACCCCCCCCCCTCCAGGGCGACACACTCCTCTCACTCTCACCCCCCCCCCCTTCCAGGGAGACACACTCCTCTCACTCTCACCCCCCCCCCTTCCAGGGAGACACACTCCTCTCACTCTCACCCCCCCCTTCCAGGGAGACACACTCCTCTCACTCTCACCCCCCCCTTCCAGGGCGACACACTCCTCTCACTCTCACTCTCACCCCCCCTTCCAGGGTGACACACTCCTCTCACTCTCACCCCCCCCCTTCCAGGGAGACACACTCCTCTCACTCTCACCCCCCCCCCCCCCTTCCAGGGCGACACACTCCTCTCACTCTCACCCCCCCCCTTCCAGGGAGACACACTCCTCTCACTCTCACCCCCCCCCCCCCTTCCAGGGAGACACACTCCTCTCACTCTCACCCCCCCCTTCCAGGGAGACACACTCCTCTCACTCTCACCCCCCCCCCCCCCTCCCAGGGAGACACACTCCTCTCACTCTCACCCCCCCCCCCCCTTCCAGGGAGACACACTCCTCTCACTCTCACCCCCCCCCTTCCAGGGCGACACACTCCTCTCACTCTCACCCCCCCCCTTCCAGGGCGACACACTCCTCTCACTCTCACCCCCCCTCCCAGGGTGACACACTCCTCTCACTCTCACTCACCCCCCCCTTCCAGGGCGACACACTCCTCTCACCCCCCCCCCCCCCCCTTCCAGGGAGATACACTCCTCTCACCCCCCCCACTTCCAGGGCGACACACTCCTCTCACCCCCCCCCCCCTTCCAGGGAGACACACTCCTCTCACCCCCCCCCCCTTCCAGGGAGACACACTCCTCTCACTCTCACCCCCCCCCTCCCAGGGTGACACACTCCTCTCACTCTCACCCCCCCCCTTCCAGGGCGACACACTCCTCTCACTCTCACGCCCCCCTCCCAGGGTGACACACTCCTCTCACCCCCCCCTCCCAGGGAGACACACTCCTCTCACTCTCACCCCCCCCCTTCCAGGGTGACACACTCCTCTCACTCTCACCCCCCCCCTTCCAGGGCGACACACTCCTCTCACTCTCACCCCCCCCTCCCAGGGTGACACACTCCTCTCACTCTCACGCCCCCCTCCCAGGGTGACACACTCCTCTCACCCCCCCCCCCCTTCCAGGGCGACACACTCCTCTCACTCTCACCCCCCCCCCTTCCAGGGTGACACACTCCTCTCACTCTCACCCCCCCCCCCTTCCAGGGCGACACACTCCTCTCACTCTCACCCCCCCCCCCCCTTCCAGGGTGACACACTCCTCTCACTCTCACGCCCCCCTCCCAGGGAGACACACTCCTCTCACTCTCAACCCCCCCCTTCCAGGGAGACACACTCCTCTCACTCTCACCCCCCCCCTCCCAGGGAGACACACTCCTCTCACCCCCCCCCCTTCCAGGGAGACACACTCCTCTCACTCTCACCCCCCCTTCCAGGGCGACACACTCCTCTCACTCTCACCCCCACCCCCCCTTCCAGGGAGACACACTCCTCTCACTCTCACCCCCCCCCCTCCCAGGGTGACACACTCCTCTCACTCTCACCCCCCCCTCCCAGGGTGACACACTCCTCTCACTCTCACCCCCCCCTCCCAGGGAGACACACTCCTCTCACTCTCACCCCCCCTCCCAGGGAGACACACTCCTCTCACTCTCACCCCCCCCCCTTCCAGGGAGACACACTCCTCTCACTCTCACCCCCCCTCCCAGGGAGACACACTCCTCTCACCCCCCCACCTTCCAGGGCGACACACTCCTCTCACTCTCACCCCCCCTCCCAGGGAGACACACTCCTCTCACCCCCCCACCTTCCAGGGAGACACACTCCTCTCACTCTCACCCCCCCTCCCAGGGAGACACACTCCTCTCACCCCCCCACCTTCCAGGGCGACACACTCCTCTCACTCTCACCCCCCCCCCTTCCAGGGAGACACACTCCTCTCACTCTCACCCCCCCTCCCAGGGAGACACACTCCTCTCACCCCCCCACCTTCCAGGGCGACACACTCCTCTCACTCTCACCCCCCCTCCCAGGGTGACACACTCCTCTCACTCTCACCCCCCCCCTCCCAGGGTGACACACTCCTCTCACTCTCACCCCCCCCCTTCCAGGGAGACACACTCCTCTCACTCTCACCCCCCCCTCCCAGGGAGACACACTCCTCTCACCCCCCCCCCCTTCCAGGGTGACACACTCCTCTCACTCTCACCCCCCCCTCCCAGGGAGACACACTCCTCTCACTCTCACCCCCCCTTCCAGGGCGACACACTCCTCTCACTCTCACCCCCCCCCCTCCCAGGGAGACACACTCCTCTCACCACCCCCCCCCTTCCAGGGCGACACACTCCTCTCACTCTCACCCCCCCCCCCTTCCAGGAGACACACTCCTCTCACCCACCCCCCCCCTTCCAGGGCGACACACTCCTCTCACTCTCACCCCCCCCCCCTTCCAGGGAGACACACTCCTCTCACCCCCCCCCTCCCAGGGAGACACACTCCTCTCACCACCCCCCCCCTTCCAGGGTGACACACTCCTCTCACTCTCACCGCCCCCCCCTTCCAGGGAGACACACTCCTCTCACTCTCACCCCCCCCCCTTCCAGGGAGACACACTCCTCTCACCCCCCCCCCTTCCAGGAGACACACTCCTCTCACTCTCACCCCCCCCCTTCCAGGGCGACACACTCCTCTCACTCTCACCCCCCCCTTCCAGGGAGACACACTCCTCTCACCCCCCCCCCTTCCAGGGAGACACACTCCTCTCACTCTCACCCCCCCCTTCCAGGGAGACACACTCCTCTCACCCCCCCCCCTTCCAGGGAGACACACTCCTCTCACTCTCACCCCCCCCTTCCAGGGAGACACACTCCTCTCACTCTCACCCCCCCCTTCCAGGGAGACACACTCCTCTCACTCTCACCCCCCCTCCCAGGGAGACACACTCCTCTCACTCTCACCCCCCCTTCCAGGGTGACACACTCCTCTCACTCTCACCCCCCCCCCTTCCAGGGAGACACACTCCTCTCACTCTCACCCCCCCCTTCCAGGGAGACACACTCCTCTCACTCTCACCCCCCCCTTCCAGGGAGACACACTCCTCTCACCCCCCCCCCTTCCAGGGAGACACACTCCTCTCACTCTCACCCCCCCCTTCCAGGGAGACACACTCCTCTCACTCTCACCCCCCCCCCTTCCAGGGAGACACACTCCTCTCACTCTCACCCCCCCCCTTCCAGGAGACACACTCCTCTCACTCTCACCCCCCCCTTCCAGGGAGACACACTCCTTCTCACCCCCCCCCCCCCCCTTCCAGGGAGACACACTCCTCTCACTCTCACCCCCCCCCCCCCTTCCAGGGAGACACACTCCTCTCACCCCCCCCCCCCCCCTTCCAGGGAGACACACTCCTCTCACTCTCACCCCCCCCCCCCCTTCCAGGGAGACACACTCCTCTCACTCTCACCCCCCCTTCCAGGGAGACACACTCCTCTCACTCTCACCCCCCCCTTCCAGGGAGACACACTCCTCTCACTCTCACCCCCCCTTCCAGGGAGACACACTCCTCTCACTCTCACCCCCCCCTCCCAGGGAGACACACTCCTCTCACTCTCACCCCCCCCTCCCAGGGAGACACACTCCTCTCACTCTCACCCCCCCTTCCAGGGAGACACACTCCTCTCACTCTCACCCCCCCCCTCCCAGGGAGACACACTCCTCTCACTCTCACCCCCCCCCCCCTTCCAGGGAGACACACTCCTCTCACTCTCACCCCCCCCCCCTTCCAGGGAGACACACTCCTCTCACTCTCACCCCCCCCCTTCCAGGGCGACACACTCCTCTCACTCTCACCCCCCCTCCCAGGGTGACACACTCCTCTCACTCTCACTCACCCCCCCTTCCAGGGCGACACACTCCTCTCACCCCCCCCCCCCCCCTTCCAGGGAGACACACTCCTCTCACCCCCCCCCCTTCCAGGGCGACACACTCCTCTCACCCCCCCCCCCTTCCAGGGAGACACACTCCTCTCACTCTCACCCCCCCCTCCAGGGTGACACACTCCTCTCACCCCCCCCCCCCTTCCAGGGAGACACACTCCTCTCACTCTCACCCCCCCCCTCCCAGGGTGACACACTCCTCTCACTCTCACCCCCCCCCTTCCAGGGCGACACACTCCTCTCACTCTCACCCCCCCCCCTTCCAGGGAGACACACTCCTCTCACCCCCCCTCCCAGGGAGACACACTCCTCTCACTCTCACGCCCCCCTCCCAGGGTGACACACTCCTCTCACCCCCCCTCCCAGGGAGACACACTCCTCTCACTCTCACCCCCCCCTTCCAGGTTGACACACTCCTCTCACTCTCACCCCCCCCCCTTCCAGGGCGACACACTCCTCTCACTCTCACCCCCCCTCCCAGGGTGACACACTCCTCTCACTCTCACGCCCCCCCTCCCAGGGTGACACACTCCTCTCACCGCCCCCCCCCTTCCAGGGCGACACACTCCTCTCACTCTCACCCCCCCTTCCAGGGTGACACACTCCTCTCACTCTCAACCCCCCCCTTCCAGGGCGACACACTCCTCTCACTCTCACGCCCCCCTCCCAGGGAGACACACTCCTCTCACCCCCCCCCCTTCCAGGGAGACACACTCCTCTCACTCTCAACCCCCCCCCTTCCAGGGAGACACACTCCTCTCACCCACCCCCTTCCAGGGAGACACACTCCTCTCACTCTCACCCCCCCCCTTCCAGGGAGACACACTCCTCTCACCCCCCCCCCCTTCCAGGGAGACACACTCCTCTCACTCTCACCCCCCCCCCTTCCAGGGCGACACACTCCTCTCACCCCCCCCCCCTTCCAGGGAGACACACTCCTCTCACCCCCCCCCCTTCCAGGGAGACACACTCCTCTCACCCCCCCCCCTTCCAGGGAGACACACTCCTCTCACCCCCCCCCCCTTCCAGGGAGACACACTCCTCTCACCCCCCCCCCTTCCAGGGAGACACACTCCTCTCACTCTCACCCCCCCCCTTCCAGGGAGACACACTCCTCTCACCCCCCCCTTCCAGGGAGACACACTCCTCTCACCCCCCCCCCCCTTCCAGGGAGACACACTCCTCTCACCCCCCCCCCTTCCAGGGCGACACACTCCTCTCACTCTCACCCCCCCTTCCAGGAAGACACACTCCTCTCACTCTCACCCCCCCCTCCCAGGGTGACACACTCCTCTCACTCTCACCCCCCCCCTTCCAGGGTGACACACTCCTCTCACTCTCACCCCCCCCCCTTCCAGGGTGACACACTCCTCTCACTCTCACCCCCCCCCTTCAGGGAGACACACTCCTCTCACTCTCACCCCCACCCCCCCTTCCAGGGAGACACACTCCTCTCACTCTCACCCCCCCCTTCCAGGGAGACACACTCCTCTCACTCTCACCCCCCCCCTTCCAGGGAGACACACTCCTCTCACTCTCACCCCCCCCCTTCCAGGGCGACACACTCCTCTCACTCTCACCCCCCCCTTCCAGGGAGACACACTCCTCTCACCCCCCCCCCTTCCAGGGAGACACACTCCTCTCACTCTCACCCCCCCCCCTTCCAGGAGACACACTCCTCTCACTCTCACCCCCCCTTCCAGGGAGACACACTCCTCTCACTCTCACCCCCCCCCCTTCCAGGGAGACACACTCCTCTCACTCTCACCCCCCCCCCTTCCAGGGAGACACACTCCTCTCACTCTCACCCCCCCCTTCCAGGGAGACACACTCCTCTCACCCCCCCCCCCTTCCAGGGAGACACACTCCTCTCACTCTCACCCCCCCCCCTTCCAGGGAGACACACTCCTCTCACTCTCACCCCCCCCTTCCAGGGAGACACACTCCTCTCACTCTCACCCCCCCCCCTTCCAGGGAGACACACTCCTCTCACTCTCACCCCCCCCCCCTTCCAGGGAGACACACTCCTCTCACTCTCACCCCCCCCCCTTCCAGGGAGACACACTCCTCTCACTCTCACCCCCCCCCCTTCCAGGTGACACACTCCTCTCACTCTCACCCCCACCCCCCTTCCAGGGAGACACACTCCTCTCACTCTCACCCCCCCCCTTCCAGGGTGACACACTCCTCTCACTCTCACCCCCCCCCCTTCCAGGGAGACACACTCCTCTCACTCTCACCCCCCCCCTTCCAGGGTGACACACTCCTCTCACTCTCACCCCCCCCCCTTCCAGGGTGACACACTCCTCACACTCTCACCCCCCCCCCTTCCAGGGTGACACACTCCTCTCACTCTCACCCCCCCCCCTTCCAGGGTGACACACTCCTCTCACTCTCACCCCCCCCTTCCAGGGAGACACACTCCTCTCACTCTCACCCCCCCCCTTCCAGGGAGACACACTCCTCTCACTCTCACCCCCCCCCTTCCAGGGTGACACACTCCTCTCACTCTCACCCCCCCCCCTTCCAGGGAGACACACTCCTCTCACTCTCACCCCCCCCCCTTCCAGGGAGACACACTCCTCTCACTCTCACCCCCCCCCCTTCCAGGGAGACACACTCCTCTCACTCTCACCCCCCCCCTTCCAGGGAGACACACTCCTCTCACCCCCCCCCCCCCTTCCAGGGAGACACACTCCTCTCACTCTCACCCCCCCCTTCCAGGGAGACACACTCCTCTCACCCCCCCCCTTCCAGGGAGACACACTCCTCTCACTCTCACCCCCCACCTTCCAGGGCGACACACTCCTCTCACCCCCCCCACTTCCAGGGCGACACACTCCTCTCACCCCCCCCCCCCCCCTTCAAGGGAGACACACTCCTCTCACCCCCCCCCCCTTCCAGGGCGACACACTCCTCTCACCCCCCCCCCCCCTTCCAGGGCGACACACTCCTCTCACTCTCACCCCCCCCGTTCCAGGGCGACACACTCCTCTCACCCCCCCCCCCTTCCAGGGCGACACACTCCTCTCACCCCCCACCTTCCAGGGCGACACACTCCTCTCACCCCCCCCCCCCTTCCAGGGCGACACACTCCTCTCACCCCCCCCCCCCTTCCAGGGCGACACACTCCTCTCACCCCCCCCCCCCCCCCCCCTTCCAGGGTGACACACTCCTCTCACCGCCCCCCCCATTCCCTCTTCCAGGACAACAGTTTTGTCGGAGGCAATTGTAATCAGTGAGAGTTGGCCCTACGAATTCGGCCGCATAACATCCCCATTCTGATAGCCTTTCCAGGTTCATTTTGCAGCCGGCATAAACCGAGATCCACTGAATGGTGATGGCGAGGTCAATAGTCCAGTGAAAAATGGGCTTGGTCTTTTGGGTTCTGTCGCTGTTTGGGACTGCTCGGGCAATCTTGTGTTCCAATTAAAAGAGGCACCATCATTGTGAAAAGTCTTGCTTTGGAACTACACAAGAGAGTGAAGTAAACTGCCTCAAATCTCTCCACCACACCCCTGGCCGAGAAACATCAGTGTTACAAAAAGCATGAACCTCGCTCCCTAAACAAATCAGAGATCGATAAAGCACAGAAGGAGGCCATTTGGCCCATCGTGCATGTGCCAGCTCTTTGAAAGAGCTGTCCAATTAGTCCCACTCCCCTGATCTTTCCCCATAGCCCTGCAAATTTTTCCTATCCAAGTATTTATCCAATTCCCTTTTGAAAGTTACTATTGAATCTACTTCAATTACCCTTTCAGGCATTGCACCAGGCAAATCGCTGAATGCTTATTAGTGAAGAGAACACCCCTGTAAATGAACCCCAACTGACAAGCTATTTCTGGTCAAGGCCACTCAAGTATCATGTTTGTTTCCGAGGTACCTGCTCAGCTTTCTGCACCTCAGAGTGCCTCTCCAGGAATGTCCCTTCCAACACCGAGCCAATAATGGTCAATCCCTTGCCAGCCTTGAGCTGTGTGGTGAGTGACAGGAGTCGAGAGTGCTTCACATTCTGTTCTGAATCCAGGTTCAGCAACACCAACAGTTGAGGCCTGAATAGGTTTGGGGTGAAGTAACAACAAGATTTAAATAAAAAAGCTGCGTCATTGTTGTGATCTGCAATTTTTATTTTCCTTTTAAGAAAAGTAACCCTACTCTGGGGTGCACAAAGGGCCAATCAAAGATTGTCACTTGTTTTTTCTTCCTGAACCCACCTGTGGCTAGACCAAAATGGCAGCACCTGGTCACCAGCACTGTTTGATTTTTTTACCTGTAGTGTTGTATCTCTAGTGGCAAGTGGAGACACCACTTCCTAAAGTAGTGCTCCACACCACTGAGTCCAACACTGCCTATTTTACATCCCGCCGCCTCCAGTGACTGCACAGCCAATTTTACATACATCAAAAAGAGAGGGAAGACATCTCCCCAGGGCTTGCTCTTCATGAAATACACAACCACCACCCAAGAGTCCCAAACTCTGTCACTCCTGCACAATTTGTAAAGATTGCTTGGGCCAAGAGATGTAAAGTGAAATAAACAGAAATTCATCTCTCCAATGTCAAAAACACTGCTGCTCATCACAATGATTAGACTGTCCCTTTTATGGTGACGAGTCTTACTGACTAGTTTAGTGCTCTGTTTCCAATGAGGCATTGGGTAATTTTTTTTAAAAATTGGATTTCCAGCGTAGAACTCTGTTCGTTGGGAATGTGAGTTTGCAAACTTAATCTGATGGACTGTTGTTGTCACTTAGTTGAAGATCTGTGAAAATTAGGCAACGGCTCGATGCCAATCGATACCAAGATTGTAGCTATGAGGCAACAAGCTAGGAGATTGGATACTCTTTGGTGCTTAATGTAAACAGAGGCAATTATAGGATCCCATCAAGAATGCCGTGCACATTTAGGAACCTATAGGATCATCCTGGTCGAGTTTAGTGATAAAAAGTGCTCTTGGAGCAGAGTTCTGGGTGTGTTATTGTGCATGATGCCCAGGATATATTATCCTTGATGCTGATATTGAATGGACAACAGTTCAATTCTCAGCAGTGACGTCTCTCGTGAGCACGAGGAACAAGTAACCAAGAAAATTTGAAACCAGATTATTAAAATAAACCACCACATCCAGAATTAAATTTTGTTAATAAGCAGGGCACCAATGTTTGTGCTTATGATTGAAAGCCCCTTTCTGGAAAGATAATTTTGGACGGCTTTAAAGATCTGAATTAGCATTTGCAAATTCTAGTTCTGATTTTACCTCCAGTTCTTTGTGTGAGGTGGACCATCCTCCAACCGGAGCAGAGCATATCGAGCTGCATTTAGGGACAGGCCCCTAATTCCATCACCCCATTCTTTTTCCGCTCTGAAAGGAAACAGTAATGAGATGATATCTCAAAAAAATGGGCACAAACCATGTAACATTAACTAGGTCTCAGCTAAAAACTTTTTATATAAAAATGTATCTCACTATGGAAGGTAGCAGCCATCTTACCCTCGATATTCAATGTACTTGTAGATGCATACTGCTATTACCATGGCAACCAGTGCGTAATACCAGGAACAGATGAACATCAAGGCAAGACATAAACTCATTCCCAGGAAAGACAAGGTCCTAGAAGTAGAATGCTTATAGTGAGTGACTAAAATCAGAACATCTTGAGACACATCTGAGCTCTGGGGATTAAGTCATAATAACTCCCTTTCCCACTTACAGGAAAGGTTTGAGACTAATATGCAATACATTTTAAGGCTAAGGGACACGTTTAAATACGCGTCTACTGCAACCACTATGGTGGCAGTAACACATTCTGCTATTGCCACCGACAGGATGTGGGAGGACAATACTCACCCAACCCTTTGTCTGGAATATGTAATTTGATCCAGTCTACTGCAGAGTAATTCAAGTTCTCCGGAATGTGTAACTTGATCCATTGTAAACAATTTTACAACACCAAGTTATAGTCCAGCAATTTTATTTTAAATTCACAAGCTTTCGGAGGCTTCCTCCTTCCTCAGGTGAATAAAATTGCTGGACTATAACTTGGTGTTGTAAAATTGTTTACAATTGTCAACCCCAGTCCATCACCGGCATCTCCACATCATAACTTGATCCAATCAGTCATTGTCAGGGAGGCCACCGGGCTTGGGCAAGGCACCGCCCTGACACCACAGGGCTCGGGCAAGGCACCGCGCTGACACCACAGGGCTCGGGCAAGGCACCGCGCTGACACCACAGGGCTCGGGCAAGGCACCGCGCTGACACCACAGGGCTCGGGCAAGGCACCGCGCTGACACCACAGGGCTCGGGCAAGGCACCGCGCTGACACCACAGGGCTCGGGCAAGGCACCGCGCTGACACCACAGGGCTCGGGCAAGGCACCGCGCTGACACCACAGGGCTCGGGCAAGGCACCGCGCTGACACCACAGGGCTCGGGCAAGGCACCGCGCTGACACCACAGGGCTCGGGCAAGGCACCGCGCTGACACCACAGGGCTCGGGCAAGGCACCGCGCTGACACCACAGGGCTCGGGCAAGGCACCGCGCTGACACCACAGGGCTCGGGCAAGGCACCGCGCTGACACCACAGGGCTCGGGCAAGGCACCGCGCTGACACCACAGGGCTCGGGCAAGGCACCGCGCTGACACCACAGGGCTCGGGCAAGGCACCGCGCTGACACCACAGGGCTCGGGCAAGGCACCGCGCTGACACCACAGGGCTCGGGCAAGGCACCGCGCTGACACCACAGGGCTCGGGCAAGGCACCGCGCTGACACCACAGGGCTCGGGCAAGGCACCGCGCTGACACCACAGGGCTCGGGCAAGGCACCGCGCTGACACCACAGGGCTCGGGCAAGGCACCGCGCTGACACCACAGGGCTCGGGCAAGGCACCGCGCTGACACCACAGGGCTCGGGCAAGGCACCGCGCTGACACCACAGGGCTCGGGCAAGGCACCGCGCTGACACCACAGGGCTCGGGCAAGGCACCGCGCTGACACCACAGGGCTCAGGCAAGGCACCGCGCTGACACCACAGGGCTCAGGCAAGGCACCGCGCCGACACCACAGGGCTCAGGCAAGGCACCGCGCCGACACCACAGGGCTCAGGCAAGGCACCACGCCGACACCACAGGGCTCAGGCAAGGCACCGCGCCGACACCACCGGGCTCAGGCAAGGCACCGCGCTGACACCACCGGGCTCAGGCAAGGCACCGCGCTGACACCACAGGGCTCAGGCAAGGCACCGCGCTGACACCACCGGGCTCAGGCAAGGCACCGCGCCGACACCACAGGGCTCAGGCAAGGCACCGCGCTGACACCACAGGGCTCAGGCAAGGCACCGCGCCGACACCACAGGGCTCAGGCAAGGCACCGCGCTGACACCACAGGGCTCAGATAGGAAGATGTGAGGTCATGGAGGGATTTCAACATGAGGATAAGAATTTTAAAATCATTGTGTTGGTGGACCGGGAGCCAATGTCGGTCAGTGAGCACTGGGGTGATGGGTGAACGAGACTTGCTGCGAGTTAGGATAAGCGCAGCAGAGTTTTGGATGAGCTCAAGTATATTGAGGGTGAAAGATGGGAGGCTGGCCAGGACAGCATTGGAATAGTCAAGTCCAGAGGTAACAAAGGCATGGATGAGGGCTTCAGCAGCAGATGAGCTGAGGCAAAGGTCGAGAAGCGCAATGTTACGGAGGTGGAATTAGGCGCTCTTGCTAATGGAGCAGATATGCGGTTGGAAGCTCATCTCAGGGTCAAATAAGACGCCAAGGTTGTGAATGGTCTGGTTCTGTCTCAGACTGTGGCAAGGGGGAGGGATAGAGTCGGTGGCTGGGGAACAGAGTTTGTAGCAGGGACTGAAGGCAATGGCTTCAGTCTTCCCAATATTTCGTTGGAGGAAATTTTTGCTCATCTAGTACTGGACGTCGGACAAGGAGTGTGACAAATCAGAGACAGTGGAGGGGTCGAGGGAGGTGGTGGTGAGGTGGAGCTGGGCGTCGTCAGTGTACACGTGGAACCTGACGTCATGTTTTCGGGTGCTGTCGCCGAGGGGCAGCACGTAGATCAGAAGTAGGAGGGGGCCAAGGATAGATCCTTGGGGTCTCCAGAGGTAACGGTGTGGGAGCGGGAGTGGGAGGAGAAGCCATTGCAGGTGATTCTCTGCTTACAACTGGATAGATAATAATGGAACCAGGAGAGCGCAGTCCCATCCAGCTGGACGACAGAGGAGAGACGTTGGAGGAGCATGGTGTGGTCAACCGTGACAACGGCTGCAGACAGGTCGAGAAGGATGAGGAAGGATAGTTTACCACAGTCACAGTCACATAGAATGCCATTTGTGACTTTGATAAGGGCTGTTTCAGTAGTGTGGCAGGGACGGAAACCTGATTGGAGGGATTCAAACATACGGGAAAGATCGGGACAGATTTGGAAGGCGATAACGCGTTCAAAGACTTACTTTGGAGAGGAAAGGGAGGCAAGGACAGAGGGGTTAAGGGTGTTTTTTTTCATTCGTTCATGGGATGTGGGCGTCCCTGGCGAGGCCGGCATTTATTGCCCATCCCTAATTGCCCTTGAGAAGGTGGTGGTGAGCCTCCTTCTTGAACCGCTGCAGTCCGTGTGGTGATGGTTCTCCCACAGTACTGTTAGGAAGGGAGTTCCAGGATTTTGACCCAGCGACGATGAAGGAACGGCGATATATTTCCAAGTCGGGATGATTTGTGACTTGGAGGGGAATGTGCAGGTGGTGTTGTTCCCATGTATCTGCTGCCCTTGTCCTTCTAGGTGGTGGAGGTCACGGGTTTGGGAGGTGCTGTCGAAGAAGCCTTGGCGAGTTGCTGCAATGCATCCTGTGGATGGCACACACTGCAGCCACTGTGCGCCGGTGGTGAAGGGAGTGAATGTTTAGGGTGGTGGATTGGGTGCCAATCAAGTGGGCTGCTTTATCTTGGATGGTGTCGAGCTTCTTGAATGTTGTTGGAGCTGCACTCATCCAAGCAAGTGGAGAGTATTCCATCACACTCCTGACTTGTGCCTTGTAGATGGTGGAAAGGCTTTGGGGAGTCAGGAGGTGAGTCACTCGCCACAGAATACCCAGCCTCTGACCTGCTCTCGTAGCCACAGTATTTATGTGGTTGGTCCAGTTAAGTTTCTGGTCAATGGTGACCCCCCAGGATGTTGATGGTGGGGGATTCGGCGATGGTAATGCCGTTGAATGTCAAGGGGAGATGGTTAGACTCTCTCTCGTTTTTTTTTTGAGGAGGGGGGTGATGACCGCAGATTTGAAGGGGAGGGGGACAGTACCTGAGGAGAGGAAACTGTTAACAAATATCAGCTAACATGGGGGCCAGGAAGGGAAGTGGGTGGTCAGCAGTTTGGTGGGAATAGGGTCGAGGTAGCAAGAGGTGGGTCTCAGGGTCAAGATGAGCTCAGAGAGGGCATGAGGGGAGATAGGAGAGAAACTAGAGAAAGATGCAAGTTCAGGGCTAGGGCAGGAGGGAACAGTGGGGGAAGTTTGGCTTGGTGGGTTAGGGGAAGGGACGGAAGCGGCAGAGGCAACTGAACGGACGGTCTCAATCTTAGTGACAAAGTAGCCCACAAGCTCCTCGCACTTGGTTTGGAGGTGAGGGTGGAGGGGGCAGGGGAGAGGGGTTTAAGAAAATGGTTTGTAGTGAAGAGAAGTCAGGGGTTATCTTTTCATTCTGGGACAATCCTGGAATAGTGAACAGTTTTGACAGAGGAAAGCAGGACCTAATAGTGGTCCAGCCAGATCTGGCGATGAATGGCTAAACCAGTTGAACGCCATAAACGTCCCTTGGACTAAACGGAATGGAGATGAGGGCTGTATATGAGGGGGAATGATCAGGGAGAGAGAAAGTAATGGTTTTAATGGGGACAAGGGCATCAAAGGTGGAGGTGAGGGTGTGATTGAGCAGAATTGCTGTCAAGGGCTAGACAGTTGGGAATTTGAAAGTGCCCTTGTAAGTGACTTGGGAGAGAGTTTTTTCCAGGGGCAAATGCAGAAGGAAGTGGGATGTGGATGGAGAGGGATACAAGGAAGTGATCAGAGATGGCCTTACCCACGATTGACATGTTGGGAGTAGAGAGGCCACGTGAGATGGCGAGGTCAGGGTGGTGGCCATGAATATGGATAGGGAAGTTTTTTGGAGGGAGAGATTAAGGGAGGATAGGAGGGCAGTGAACTCAGAGGAGAGAGGGCATGATGAGTTGAGATGGAGGTTGAAATCACCGAAGATGAGAAGTTGCTCGGTGCAAAGGCTGAGGGAGGAAAGCAGCAAAGATATCGTGGTGAGAAACTTGGCGTGGTACTCGGGTAGGCGATACAGCCCGGGGTGGGGGGAGGCTTCATTAAGGGGGAAGGCGTCATCATCCTTCAGCCAGGTTTCTGTCAAGGCCACAATGTCAATGCAATCATCCATAATAAGCTCATGGATGGCAAGGACCTTGTTCACAAGTGAACGGACATTCTGGAGGGAGATGCTGGCAGAGTCCACAGGGTCAGCGCTGGGAGGGGTGAGCGGGACAGGTAGGAGATTGGCAAGATTAGTCCCCCTCGGGTGCGCTGAGTGAGAAAGTCGACGAGGGAGCAGGATGGGGCAGTTGGGGTTGCTGCTCCTAAGGAGGCAGCGACAAGTGCCTCGATGGGCCCTTCGGACGATGCCAAGAGAGGCGCTGAGGGAAGCTGTAGGCTTATCTATGAGGGAGTCAAGTCTGGGACGGCAGCGGGAGAGTAGGAAGTCGAGGAGTGCTGAAGGGTTGGAATAGGGATTAGTACTCACGAGGGGAAAAAATTAAAGGAGGCATGATGATAGGAAGGGCCTTGGAGAGTTAAAGAGAAAAGAAGGAAAAGGAGGGAAATAGAAGCGATGGGCTTGGGTCAGAGCGGGAGTCAAAACACACACTCTAATGGACACAGGCAAACTCAAGTTACATAGGAGTGGTTACATAGCAAGATTAGGATAGATATTTCCTGGTAATAAACAGGCAATAGAGAGAAGACAATAGGAGGGAGTCCAAAGTTAAAGTCAGAGGTCCTGTGGTGGGATATGGTTGACGTAGATAGGGTGGAGTCAGCTTGGAGCTTCGACGAACTGATGGCCAGGTTTGGAGGGCAAGCCAATCGGTTGCCTCCAATTCCACGTGCTCTCATTTTGTTAACAGTCTCTTATGTAGAACCTTTTGGAGTGCTATCAGCATGATCTGATAAAAACTCCCACCAAACTCCCCTGTCTGTTGGAGGAGTGAGGCCTCCGCATTGAGCAGCCTCTCACCTCGCTTTGACTGAAAACACTCCACCCCAGGCCAACCCGACAATTGATTTGTGGGCCCCTTCAAATATGTGGCCCCATGAACGGGCACTGCGAGATCATGAGGAGGCTGCAGCCGTTTCTCTGAGGCTGAATTTCACAAATCCACAGCACTGACTATTTTACATGATTTGAGCTGCAAGGTGGGTTTAGTGAGGGCACATTTCATTCAATGAGAACGGGTGAGGGTGACGTCATTGGCAGTGATGTCACGAGCGGAGCCGTATCTTTTTAGCATGCACTGAGAGTGACATCATCGGGTGTCCCGGTGCAGGAGGACATCACGGGTCGATCAAAACCAGAAGGACCCACACTGTCACTAATCACTCCATCAAACACTGTGGAGAGAGCTGTGGTGACTGATGGGGCATTGTGTGTGGGTCATGGATTGTTTTCAGGTTTAATGGGTAGAAAGTGGGGGCGGGGGGGTCACTGTTAACATTACAAAGTGAATAGTGACACTGCGTCTGATGACGTCACTTGCCGCGCATGCGCCGGGCTTTCCGAGAAATCAACTCGCTGCCGTTCAAGCTCAAGAGTGTGATCCGTGTCTAACAGGCGGGAGGAGGAGAACGTGATCCATCTCCCTGTCTGGACCACGTTCTCCAACTCTTACCCCCCCTTAGACCTGGGTCACATTTTCTCCCCTCCCCCCAACTCTGCTCCCTTCGCGCTCTCCCCTTCCCCCGCTGCTTCTGCTCCTCCCCTTCCCCCCTGCTTCTATCCCCCTTTAGCTCCTCTTCTACCGTGCTTCTCCCCTTCCCACACTCCTTCAGCTGCCCCTCCCCTTCCACCCTGCTTCTCTCTTTCCTCTAGGCTCTGCTTTCCTCCCCCCCCCCCCCACTTATGACTACCTGCATAGGCTGCATTTTTGGTGCTCGGCCTCCGGTCCGCGCTTTTAAGTGAACGGCAGCGAGGACAGTTGGTGACCTACAATACGCACGCGCTCCGGGCCCAGACGTGCACACGCGTCATCGATAGCGGAAGCAGTTAGTCCCTGGCGCTAGTCCACAGCCTATGTTTAAGGCTGTTGTACCTATGGGAAGAGGCCCGTTAATCTCCAGCTTCATAGTAACAACCGAAGGCGAGCTGGATGGCACCATGTGATGTCACTAAGTGCGCATACCAAGGCTACAAACTACATCTTTCATTCCCACCAAAAGCAGCTTTAAAAAGTTAATCAAATACATAAAAATAAATTGCTGCATACCATATAAACATGGAGATCAGCGGCCTGCACAAATAGACAATGACACAGCACACGCGAGTAATGTCGCCACTGCCATTTACATAAGCCACCTAGCTCTGATGAGATTTGACTACACAATGGATTATACTAGAAGCAGCTCATAGTCAGCTTTCTACAGCTAGAGTACACAAGGTGGCCTTATGTAAAGGCCTTATGTTAGAGAAGTTCCACACCCAGATAATTTGGGATGATTTATTCTACCAGTGAGATAGCACGGTGAACGGCAACTGAAGTTTGTCGCACTCATCAAACTGGAAGAATCTTTCAGTGATTGTTTTTTTGTTAATGGTGCTTCTGCCATACCAGTGATAGTACTTGAATCGAGGCCTCCAATTGGGTGTTCTCAAGAGTGTCTGTAGTGCGCACGCCAGGTTCACAAACATGTAACACATCAAGAAGAACCTGAGGGAGAGGGGGATAAAAACATTTCATATAAATTAAAAATATTTCCACCATCAAACTTCCAGTGCTATGCTACTGTCTTCCCACTTTGCTATGTGCTTAGAAAATCACAATATGATTAGGCAGAGTCAACACAGTTTTATGAAAAGGAAAACATGTTTGACAAATTTATTAGTGTTTTTTTTGAGGGTGTAACTAGCAGGGTAGATAATGGGGAACCAGTGGATGTAGTATATTTGGATTTTCAAAAGGTTTTTGATAAAGTGCCACATAAGAAGTTGTTACAGAAGATTAGGCATAATGTGATTGGGGGTAATATATTAGCATGGATAGAGGATTGGTTAATGGACAGAAAACAGAGAGTAGGGATAAACTGGTCATTTTCAGGTTAGCAGGTTGTAACTAGTGGGGTGCCACGAGGATCAGCGCTAGGGCCTCAGCTATTTACAATATATATTAATGACTTAGATGAGGGGACAGAGTGTAATCACAGAATCACAGAAAGGTTACAGCACACAGGAGGCCATTCGACCCATCGGCTCGATGCTGGAGCAATCCAGCTAGTCCTACTCCCCCGCCCTATCCCCGTAGCCCTTGCAAATTTTTTCCTTTCAAGTACTTATCCAGTTCCCTTTTGAAGGCCATGATTGAATCTGCCTCCACCAACCCCCTAGGAGTGCATTCCAGATCCTAACCACTCGCTGTGTAAAGAAATTTTTCCTCATATCACCTTTGGTTATTTTGCCAATCACCATAAATCTATGTCCTCTGGTTCTTGACCCTTCCACCAATGGGAACAGTTTCTCTCTATCTACTCTGTCTGGACCCTTCATGATTGTGAATACCTCCATCAGATCTCCTCGCAACCGTCTCTGTTCCAAGGAGAACAATCCCAGCTTCTCCAGTCTATTCACGTAACTAAAGTCCCTTATCCCTGGAATCATTCTAGTAAATCTTTTCTGCACCCTCTCGAGGGCCTTCACATCTTTCCTAAAGTGCGGTACCCAGAACTGCACACAATACTCCAGTTGTGGTTGAACTAGTGTTATAAAAATGTTCATCGTGACATCCTTACTTTTGTACAGTATGCCTCTATTTATAAAGCCCTGGATCCATTATGCATTTTTAAACACTTTCTCAACCTGCCCTGCCACTTTCAACGATTTGTGCACATATACCCCCAGATCTCTCTGTTCCTGTACCCCTTTTAGAATTGTGCCCTCTAGTTTATATTGCCTCTCCTCATTCTTCCTACCGAAATGTATCACTTCGCATTTTTCTGCATTAAATTTCATCTGCCACGTGTCCGCCCAGGCCACCAGCCTGTCTGTGTCCTCTTGAAGTCTATCACTATCCTCCTCATTATTCACTACACTTCCAAGTTTTGTGTCATCTGCAAATTTGGAAATTGTGCTCTGTACACCCAAGTCCAAGTCATTAATATATATCAAGAAAAGCAGTGGTCCGAGTACCGATCCCTGGGGAACACCACTGTACACCTCCCTCCAGTCCAAAAAACAACCATTCACCACTACTCTCTGCTTCCTGTTACATAGCTAATTTTGTATCCATGCTGCTACTGCCCCCTTTATTCCAGGGGCTTCAGTTTTGATGACAAGCCTATTATGCGGCACTTTATCAAATGCCTTTTGAAAGTTCATATACACATCAACTGCATAGCCCTCATCTACCCTCTCTGTTACCTCATCAAAAAACTCAATCAAGTTAGTTAAACATGATTTGCCTTTAACAAATCCATGCTGGCTTTCCCTAATCAATCCACACTTACGCAAGAGACTGCTAATTCTGTCCCGGATAATCGTTTCTAAAAGTTTCCCCGCCCCCAAGGTTAAATTGACTGGCCTGTAGTTGCTGGGTTTATCCTTACTCCCTTTCTGAAACAAGGGTGTAACATTTGCAATTCTCCAGTCCCCTAGCACCACCCCCTTTTCTAAGGATGATTGGAAGATTATGACCAGTACCTCCGCAATTTCCACCCTTACTTCCCTCAGCATCCTAGGATGCATCCCATCTGGATTGGGTGAGTAATCTACTTTAAGTAAAGCGAGCCTTTCTAGTACCTCCTCTATCAATTTTCAGCCCATCCAGTATCTCCACTACATCTTCCTTTACTGAGACTCTGGCAGCATCTTCTTCCTTGGTAAAGACAGAATGTATTCAAGTTTGCTGACGATACAAAGCTAGATGGGAGAGTAAGCAGTGAGGAGAATGCAAAGAGGCTGCAAAGGGATATAGACAGGTTAAGTGAAAGTGGCAGATGGATAATAATGTGGGGAAGTGTGAAATTATTCACTTTGGTAGGAAGAATGGAGAAGCAGAATATTTTTTAAAAGGTGAGAAACTAAGAAATGTTGGTAGTCAGAGGGATTTGGGTGTCCTTGTACACAAATCACAAAAAGTTAACATGCAGGTAACAGCAAGCAATTAGGAAGGCAAATAGTATGTCAGCCTTTATTGCAAGGGGGTTGAAGTACAAGAGTGAGGAGGTCTTGCTGCAATTATACAGGGCTCTGGTGAGACCACACCCGGAGTACTGTATAAAGTTTTGGTTCTCCTTACCTAAGGAAGGATATTAGAGGGGGTGCAATGAAGGTTCAATAGATTGATTCCTGGGATGAGAGGGTTGTTCCATGAGGAGACATTGTGTAGAATGGGCCTATGTTCTCTGGGGTTTAGAAGAATGAGAGGTGATCTCATTGAAATATATAAAATTCTTAGAGGGCTTGACAAGGTAGATGCTGAGAAGCTGTTTCCTCTGGCTGGAGAGTTTAGAACTAGGGGTCACAGTCTCAAGAATAGGGGTCGGCCATTTAGGACTGAGATGAGGAAACATTTCTTCACTCAGAGGGTTGTGAATCTTTGGAATTCTCTACCCTAGAGGGCTGTGGATGCTCAGTCGTTGAGTATATTCAAGACCGACATCAATAGATGTTTGAACACTATGGGAATCAAGGGATGGGGGGGGGAAAGTGAAGTTGAGGTAGAAGATCAGCCACGATCTTAGTGAATTGCGGTGCAGGCTCGAGCGGCCATATGGCCTACTCCTCTTCCTAATTCTTATGTTCTTACGTTCCAATTTTTCCATTGTTGGCTCAGGTCAGCTTAGGCTTTTGTTTCAAACAATGCAGTCAGACGCTATCCTCTCTTACTTGTTCCCTCTCCCTCTCACATCAAATCTGGGTTCCATTGTTCGCAATTCTACCCCTTAGCTCATTCTTCCAAACTGTAGCTGGCTCCCACAGTGCCTCTCCGTGCAGCCACACGGGTTGGACAGTGAACAATAGATGGCTCGCAGTTTTATAATGTTTCAGTCCGAACAAGAACTTTAGATGACGCCACATGCTGGAAAAATGAAGCTCGAGTAGCTTGCATCAGTAATTTGAACCTTGACATTGGATCCTAACATTGAGTTCACTCCTATGCAGTTTATTTTGTCTGCAAGCTTGTATTCATGTTTTGAGCTGTTTTATTGTACAACCGTCAGAAATCTCTGCGGTCTTCCAATTCTGGTCTCTTGCGCATCCCCGATTTCCTTTGTGCCGCCATTGGCGGCTATGCCTTCAGCTGCCTAGACCCCAAGCTCTGGAAATCCCTCCCTAAACCTCCCTGCCTTTCTCTCCTTCTTTAAGTCACTCCTTAAAATCTACTCCTTGACCAAGCTTTTGGTCACCTGTCCTAATATCTGTTTATGTGGTTTGTGTCAAATTTTGTTTCATAACGCTCCTGTGAAGCACCTTTGGACGTTTTACTACATTAAAGGCGCTGTGTAAATGCAAGCTGTTGTTTCATGGTTAACCATGATGCCCTTGATGTGTAATGAGGCAATTTAGAAAAAAGTTTGATTACGACGATTTACCACAATCAGTACTGATCGATTATTCTCTGGTCTATGACTCCCAGTCCTTTGTTTCTCCCCTGATCAGTTTCCAGTACCTCCAGTCAGTAGTGTACTACAATCCTACAAGTGTCCTGTAGAATCTGATACATATTCTTGTCAAGTTTAGACTTTCGTCAACATTTGCGTACTTCTGACAGCATTACTATTCCACACAGGATGAAAATTCTTCCTACATTTCCTACTTTGTTCACTGCTTATCTTGAATGGCTCTAATGCCACAGATTAGGTAATGCCAGCCATTTTCACACACACACACACCAGCCCTATGGTTATTTGAGAGGGTAGTGATGAGCATCTGCCGCTTCACCTCGATGTGCTTTTGCAGTCTAATTCAGTGCAGATTATCCTCCCTAAACCTCTCCACTTCACCACTTCCTTCTCCTCCTTTAAAAACTTTCTCTCAAAATTTAGCTCGTCGACCAAGCTTTTGGTCACCACCACCACCACCCCTACCCCCAAACCGCTCCTTTCCTGTCAGACACCCATTTTCTTTATGGCCTTCAATGAAGCCCTTTGATCATTCTTTATGTCAAAGGTGTTATATGAATGCAAGCTGTTGTTGTATACTGCTGAGACACTGGGGAAGCAGGAGAGAGAAGACAGTGGTGCACATCAGACAGTCTTGAATGAGGGGGAGAAACAATGTGCCCATCAGGCATGTACACGAAGAGCTCAGGAGCCAAGACCATTGACTTAGGACATGTGACCACCCACTAAAGCCTTGTCCTAGTTAAGAGGTGGAAACAAAACAGTCTCTTCAATATCAAGTTGACTGGAAAAAAAATTCTATACTTACATGGAAAGAATGGGAGCTACACTGTCAAGAGAAGCGATCAAAATGCCAATCTCACAAATACCAGCTGTGAGCAGGAGGGCCCATGTTGGTTCACCATTAGCCTTTCCATGGCCAAAGACCTGATTTTAAAAATAGAAAAGTTATATAGAAAATATATCTATCTACATAATTAGATGTCTTGCATGTAGCATGCGCACATCCATGCCTGCAATAGTTGGGCCATTAGGAGTACCTAGTGACACACAGCGAGGGTGGGGTATATACTGCACGTAGCGGGAAGCACAGATATATAGTCAACATACTACTTGTGATGGTTCTGGGACTAGGGAGTTTTTAACCAGCAAATGAAATTCATTCTCATACACCACTGCTTAAAAATATTAGGATTTGTAGGAGAAATTAATATGCTTTTTTATTATTTATTGGAGAAGAGAGATAGACCGAGAACCTTCTAGACTTGTTGAAATTTACAGCTGTAGTAGCATCACTTGGGATGTCTGGAAGGTCTATACCTATGCATCTCAGACTCCGGTCCCTAACAAGATGCTCTGATTAATACTCACCTAATTAGTCAAAAACCTCTTTTCCTGCAACACATTTTTATTGTACAATTGCAAGTTTAGATCTTGACACTACCCGGTCCCTCTACTCAATATTTCCCTTCTGTCCACAACTTGGGTTGACATCTGTATGATTTTGGACTGGATGCACCAGTTTTTGAATGGGCTGTTCAGAAATTTCAAAATTTAAATTGGACACAAAAAGTTTATTTTTAATAAATAGAAGGGTGTATTTTCCATTTACTCCAGCCTTATAACGTAAAGGGAATTAGCCAAAGTTTCCAATAAATTTTGATCACCAGTAAAGCAAACTGCGTAAGTCAAACCAAGATCCCATCCCCATCCAGTCACAGTTCAGTTATCAACTTGGTAAAAGGATATAACCTTATGGCTGTCATTTGAACATTTTTCCATAAAGCACGTGGAGGGAAAAAAAATGTTACAGAGTCTACAGCACGGAAACAGGCCATTCGGCCCAACTGGTCTATATGCTCCACACGAGCCTCCTCCCTCCCTACTTCATCAAACCCTATCATCATACCCTTCTATTCAATTTCTCCCTCGTGTGTTTATCTAGCTTCCCCTTAAATGCAATTATGCTATTTGCCTCAACTACTCCATGTGGTAGCGTGTTCCACATTCTTACCACTCTTTGGTAAAGAAGTTTCTCCTGAATTCCCCGTTGGATTTATTAGTGATTATCTTATATTTATGATCTCTAGTTTTGGACTCCCCCACAAGTGGAAACATTTTCTCTACATCTACCCTATCAAACCCTTTCATTATCTTAAAGACTTCCATTAGGTCACCCCTCAGCCTTCTCTTATCTAGATAAAAAAGCCCTAGCCTGTCCAATCATTCCTGATAAGTATAACCTCTCAGTTTTGGTATCATCCTTGTGAATCTTTTTTGCACCTTCTCCAGTGCTTCTATATCCTTTTTTATAATATGAAGACCAGAACTGTGCACAGCACTCCAAGTGTGGTTTAACCAAGGTTCTACACAAGTTTAACATAACATCTCTGCTTTTCAATTCTATCCCTCTAGAAATGAATCCCAGTGTTTTGTTTGAATTTATGACCTTATTAACCTGCGTCGCTACTTTTAGTGATTTGTGTATCTGTACCCCGAGATCCCTTTGCTTCTCTACCTCATTTAGACTCTTATTATCCAAGTAGTATGTGGCCTCTTTATTCTTCCTACCAAAATGCACCACCTCACACTTATCTATATTGAAATTCATTTGCCAAATACACACCCATTCTTCAAGTTTATTAATGCCTTCTTGCATTTTGTTAGTGTCTTCTTGTATTTTTGCTAACTTGTATTAAGTTTAACATAACTTCTCTGCACTTACCCGTAGGAAAGGAACTATCCCGTCCCTGGCAATTGCCTGCATTAGCCGAGGGGCCCCGGTGAGACTTTGGAGACCGGCACCACATGTTGAAAAGAATGAACCAATCACAATAACCCAGGGAGACGGCCAGGCCAGAGTTCCAATGACAAGGTTGCCATTTACTGACTCGCCAAACCTGGGAAAAGAATAAAAAACAATTTCCTTTAAACTCACGTTGTAATGACAGGATAAGAAAATTAGGGAAAAAAAGGGAAGTAAATCCACCAGATATATATCTAGGAACACTGGGATAATCCAGAACAGACAAACAATGGAAACCAATTGGTTCACAATGATGTAAGAGTTGGGGGGGGGAGGGAGTGAGGTGAATCCCTGAGGTGTTCGGAGGATATGTTTATCGAAGTAGCAGCAGAACAACTGGTGACCGCCAAGAGGCATTTCCTCACTAGCCACCTCCTTTGAGGCATGGATCCATTGAACAGTCTGAGAGGTCAGACAACTGCGGGGAATTCTCCTTCGCGATCCCGCCCAAAATCGTGACAAAGAACATTGGTGAATTTGGGCGTTGAGGCCTACCGGCACCGCACTGCCCCGAATTGGATTCCCCCATCCCCCTCCCCGACTAGGACCCTGCTGGACACTCCTTCATCCCGGGAAGCAGCAGTAACGCTGATCTGGACCTCAACTCCATTTGCCCGCCGTTGATCCATGCCCCTTGATACCCTTACCTGAAGGGCAACAAAACAGGCAAATAGGAGCAGCAGAACATCAGCTGCTCACCTCTGTTAACCATTTGCCCTGGACATTAACGCCACTTGCATTTGAACTTCAGGTGGTGACTGAAGTCACCAAATATAGAGAGGCTTCAGACGTTCTAAACCTACAAGTCCATTAGGGTCCATGTTAATAAGGCAACAAACACAATTAATTGCATAACAACTGCTGTTCTTTACTTGGAACCTCAAACGCCAGCCACAAACCTAACAGTTAAGGGTATGACACGTCAGCAGTGAAGCTGATCAGCACATGATATTTCCTCCTATTATCCTTTAGTAGACTATTAGCATAAATAGAACTCATGATACAATAAATCAGCCTATCATCTTCCCACCTTCAATGTTGGTCCATGTCAATTGTTGTATCAAGAACTTAACCAAAAGATAAAGGATCTAATCTGATTAATTGTGTCAGGGAGCTACATGACCCAGTCTTAAACAGGGAAAGTTTGTGATCCATTCTGTGCTGAACCTCCTTTGAAGACTTCAAATTTTGTGTATTTACTATCACGTCATTTGCTAAAAAAGCTCCCCATTGTCTCATTTGGCAATTAATATTGAACTAAATCAATATCTTAACAGTTCATTACCAGTGTATTATGTATTTATTGAAAATTATTAATTTTTTTGGGTTCCAATGCAATTCTCAAACAAACTTTCAATGGTCCCTGTGTAATCAAATGGCACATACAACTGCATGTACCCTGGGATTGAATTACACAGGGATAGATGGGCATCATAAAATTTTAAAAAAACAGCAGTAATTATACTTTGATATGAAGGAATACAATGCAAAGAAGGACTTTAAAAATTGGGTCTTTTTTGTTAGAATAATGCATATTACAGGGCAATTGGATATTTTCTTCTCGCCTTCCAGAGAGAGAGAGAGAGAGAGAGAGCGAGAGATAGATAGATAGAGAGAGAGAGAGAGAGAGAGATAGAGATATTAAAGAACTGTTACTTCGATTCTGGTGACATTGGATCACACAGAGCTAATTGACAAATACCATTTACTGGCTTTCATAATCTAATCAAATTTGTTGATCATTGTAGTCATCGCGGCCTAGGGCTGATTTATTGACTCCATCATCCTGCTACTCCCTTCTGGAATTTCGGCACCACCTTGTCTATTCAACGGCCATGTTATCTTTGTTTTCTTATACTAATTGTTAGGTGTCAGTCGTGGTTCAGTAGTAGCGCTCTTGCCTCTGAGTAAGAGGTTGTGGGTTCAAGCTCCACTCCAGGACTTCAGCACATAATCTAGGCCAACACTTCAGTGCAGTTCTGAGGGAGTGCTGTA